>NW_028134524.1:0-76573 GCF_964662115.1 Mustela nivalis | reverse complement strand
TGTACAGAAGTGTTTTCTCTCATTTCCTTCAGTTCATTCTACATTCAGAGCTATTGTTATGTGAAAATCCTCTGAAAATATTAACTCAACTAGAAAATAATTTGGTATCAAGCAATTTATTCTATGATATACAGATTGCATGTGAATCAAAATTTTTACTAAAAATAACCTATGATTAAATATAAATAATAAAATATAGTTGCTTTCATAAGTATTTCATAACATAAATATAGGAGGAGGAGTCAAGATGGTGGAGAAGTAGCAGGCTGAGACTACATCAGGTAGTCTTTCGCGCCTGAAAGCGAACCCGATCAGCTAGATAGCTTATCAAACCATTGCAAACACCTACAAATCCAATGGGATATCAAAGAGAAGAAGAATAGCAATTCTAGAAACAGAAAATTGACCACTTTCTGAAAGGTAGGACCGGTGGAGAAGTGAATCCAAAGCGATGGGAAGATAGACCCTAGGGGGAGGGGCCAGCTCCTGGCAAATGGTGGAGGAATGGAGCACAAAATCAGGACTTTTAAAGTCTGCTCCACTGATGGACATAGCTCCAGAGGTTAACCCGGTGTGAAACCCATGCAGGGCCACAGAAGGATCGGGATTGTCTGAATGTTACAGAGCTCACAAATATTAGACCCGGGAAGCTGGCTACAGAGACTGTGCCGAGGAGTGACCTCTCAGCTCGAGGTTACCTTGAACCAGGCGCAGGCTGAGTGAGCTCAGAGCGCGGCTAGAAGCTAGGGAGAGGGGAGTGATTGGGCTCTTTTCTCGGAGGGTGTACTGAGGGGTGGGGCCCTGAGCTCTCGGCTCCTCTGGGCCAGAGACTGGGAGGCCGTCATTTAATTCCCGTCCTCCGGAACTCTGTGGAAAGCGTTCAGGGGACAAAAGCGCCGGAAAGCGAACCCGAGCAGATTACTTAGCCTGGCCCTGGTAAGGGTGGTGCTTTTCACCTTGAGCAAAGATACTTGAAAATCACTACAATAGGCCTCTCTGCCAGAAGATCAACAAGAAATCCAATCAAGACAAAGATCACCTACCAAGGAGAGCAGCAGACTTCTAGTGTAGGAGAAAGCAAAGAAAGGAACTCATAGTTTTCTCCCCATGATTCTTTAGTCTTGTGGTTAATTTAATTTTTTTAATTTTATTTTTTTCTTCTGCTAATATTTTTTAACTTTTACCCATTTTCTAATGTTTCTTAACTAGTTTATCTAATATATATATATATATATATATATATATATTGTTTTTTCTTTTTATATTTTATCTTTATTTGTTTTCATTTTTTCATTTTTTTTTTCTGAAGTTCTTTTTATCCCCTTTCTCCCTCCCATGATTTGGGGTCTCTTCTGATTTGGTTAAAGCACATTTTCCTGGGGTCTTTGCAACCCTTTAAGTATTTTATTTGCTTCTTCATATACTCTCATCTGGAAAAAATGACAAGGCAGAAAAACTCACCACAAAGAAACAAAAAACAAAGAACAAGAGGCAGTACCAAAAGGTAGGGACTTAATCAATACAGACATTGGTAATATGTCAGATCTAGAGTTCAGAATGCCGATTCTCAAGGTTCTAGACAGGTTCAAAAAAGGCATGGAGGATACTAGAGAAACCCGCCCTGGGGAGATAAAAGCCCTTTCTGGAGAAATAAAAGAACTAAACTCTAACAAAGTTGAAATCAAAAAAGCTATTAATAAGGTGCAATAAAAAATGGAGGCTCTTACTGCTAGGATAAATGAGGCAGAAGAAAGGATTAGTGATATCGAAGACCAAATGACAGAGAATAAAGAAGCTAAGTGAACGAGGGACAAACAGCTACAGGACCACGAGGGGAGAATTTGAGAGATAAGTGACACCATAAGACGAAACAACATTAGAATAATTGGGATTCCAGAAGAAGAACAAAGAGAGAGGGGAGCAGAAGGTATATTAAAAAGAATTATTGTAGAAAATTCCATAATATGGCAAAGGGAACAAGCATCAAAATCCAGGAGGTGCAGAGAACCCCCATCAAAAACAACAAGAATAGGTTAACACCCTGTCCACCTAATAGTAAAATTTACAAGTCTTAGTGACAAAGAGAAAATCCTGAAAGCAGCCTGGGAAAAGAAGTCTGTAACATACAATGGTAAAAATATTAGATTGGCAGCAGACTTATCCACAGAGACCTGAAAGACCAGAAAAAACTGGCATGATATATTCAGAGCACTGAAAAACATGCAGCCAAGAATACTATATCCAGCTAGGCTATCACTGAAAATAGAAGGAGAGATAAAAAGCTTCCAGGACAAACAAAAACTGATAGAATTTGCAAACACCAAACCATCTCTACAGGAAATATTGAAAGGGGTCCTCTAAGCAAAGAGAGAGCCTAAAAGGAGTAGATCAGAAAGGAACAGAGACAATATACAGTAACAGTCACCTTACAGGCAATACAATTGCACTAAATTCATGTTTCTCAATAGTTACCCTGAATGTTAATGGGCTAAATGCCCCAATCAAAACACACAGGGTATCAGAATGGATAAAAGAAACAAAACCCAGCTATATGTTGCCTACAAGAAACTTATTTTAGACCAGAAGACACCTACAGATTTAAAGAAGTGACGGTGGAAAACAATTTACCATGCTAATGGACATCAGTAGAAAGTTGGGGTGGCAATCCTTAAATCAGATCAATTAGATTTTAAGCCAAAGACTCTAGTAAGAGAAGAGGAAGGACACTATATCATACTCTTGTTGGTCTGTCCAACAAAAAGGTCTAAAAATTGTAAATAGCTATGCTCCTAATGTGGGAGCAGCCAACTGTATAAACCAATTAATAACAAAATCAAAGAAATACATCAACAATAATACAATAACAGTAGGGGACTTTAACACTCCCCTCACTGAAATGGGCAGATCATCCAAGCAAAAGATCAACAAGGAAATAAAGGCCTTAAATTACACACTTGACCAGATGGACATCACAGATATATTCAGAACATTTCATCCCATAGCAACAGAATACACATTCTTCTCAAGTGCACATGGAACATTCTCCAGAATAGATCACCTCCTGGATCATAAATCAGGTCTCAACTGGTATCAAAAAATTGGGATCATTCCCTGCATATTTTCAGACCACAATGCTCTGAAGCTAGAACTCAATCACAAGAGGAAATTTGGAAAGAACACAAATACATGAAGACTAAACAGTATCTTTCTAAAGAATGAATGGGTCAACCAGGAAATTATAGAAGAATTGAAAAAATTTATGGAAACAAATGATAATGAAAACACAACGTTTCAAAATCTGTGGGACACAACAAAGGCAGTCCTGAGAGGAAAATACATAGTGGTACAAGCCTTTCTCAAAAACAAGAAAGGTCTCAAATACACAACCTAACCCTACACCAAAAGAAGCTGGAGAAAGAACAAGAAATAAACCCTAAACCCTGCAGGAGAAGAGAAATAATAAAGATCAGAGCAGAAATCAAAGAAAAAGAAGCCAAAAACAAACAAACAAACAAACAAATAATAGAACAAATCAACGAAACTCGAGCTGGTTCTTTGAAAGAATTAATAAGATTGATAAACCCCTGGCCAGACTTATCAAAAATAAAAGAGAAAGGACCCAAATAAATAAAATCATGAATGAAAGAAGAGAGATCACAACTAACACCAAAGAAATACAAACAATTATAAGAACATACTATGAGCAACTCTACGCCAACAAATTTGACAATCTGGAAGAAATGGATGCATTCCTAGAGACATACAAACTACCACACCTGAACCAGGAAGAGATAGAAAATTTGAACAGACCCACAACCAGTAAGGAGATTGAAATTGTCATCAAAAATCTCTAAACAAAAAAAAAAAAGCCCAGGGCCAGATGGCTTCCCAGGGGAATTCTACCAAACATTTAAAGAAGAATTAATTCCTATTCTTCTGAAACTGTTCCAAAAAATAGAAATGGGAGGAAAACTTCCAAACTCATTTTATGAGGCCAGCATCACCTTGATCCCAAAACCAGACAAGGATCCCATCAAAAAAGAGAACTACAGACCAATATCCTCAATGAACATGGATGCGAAAATACTCACCAAAATACTAGCCAATGAAGTTCAACAGCACATTAAAAAGACTATTCACGATGACCAAGTGGGATTTATTATAGGGCTGCAAGGTTGGTTCAACATCCCTAAATCAATCAATGTGATACAACACATTAATAAAAGAAAGAACAAGAACCATATGATACTCTCAATAGATGCTGAAAAAGCATTTGATAAATTACAGCATCCCTTCCTGATCAAAACTCTTCATAGGGTAGGGTAGAGGGCACATACCTCAATATTATCAAAGCCATCTATGAAAAACCCACCACAAATATCATTCTCAATGGAGAAAAACTGAAAGTTTTTCCGCTAAGGTCAGGAACACGGCAGGGATGTCCATTATCACCACTGCTATTCAACATAGTACTAGAAGTCCTAGCCTCAGCAATCAGACAACAAAAAGAAATTAAAGGCATCCAAATCAGCAAAGAAGAAGTCAAACTATCACTCTTCACAGATGATATAATACTATATGTGGAAAATCCAAAAGACTCCACTCCAAAACTGCTAGAACTGTACAGGAATTTAATAAAGTGCCTGGATATAAAATCAATGAACAGAAATCAGTTTCATTTCTCTACACCAACAACAGGACAGAAGAAAGAGAAATTAAGGAGTCAATCCCATTCACAACTGCACCCAAAACTGTAAGATACTATGAATAAACCTAAATAAAGAGGTTAAGAAACTATACTCAGAAAACTATGAAGTACTCATGAAAGATATTGAGGAAGACACAAAGAAATGGAAAAATGTTCCATGCTCCTGGATTGGAAGAAAAAATATAGTGAAAATGTCTATGCTACCTAAAGCAATCTACACATTTAATGCAATCTCTATCAAAATCCCACCCATTTTTTTCAAAGAAATGGAAAAAATAATCCTAAAATTTATGTGGAACCAGGAAAGACCTCCAACAGCCAAAAAAATATTGAAAAAGAAAGCCAAAGTTGGTGGCATCACAATTCTGGATGTCAAGCTCTATTACAAAGTTTTCATCATCAAGAAAGCATGGTACTGGCACAAAAACAGACAAAACAGACATATAGATCAATGAAACAGAATAGAGAGCCCAGAAATAGACCCTTACCTCTATGGTCAACTAATCTTTGACAAAGCAGGAAAGACTGTCCAATGGAAAAAAGACAGCCTCTTCAATAAATAGTGTTGGAAAAATTGGACAGCCACATGCACAAAAATGAAACTGGACCATTTCCTTACACCACACACAAAAATAGACTTAAAATGGATGTGAAAAAGGAATCCATCAAAATCCTTGAGGAGAACACAGGCAGCAACCTCTACGACCTCAGCTGCAGCAACGTCTTCCTAGGAACATTGCCAAAAGCAAGGGAAGCAAGGGCAAAAATGAACTATTGGGATTTCATCAAGATCAAAAGCTTTTGCACAGCAAAGGAAACAGTTAACAAAACCAAAAGACAACTGACAGAATGGGAGAGGGTATTTGCAAATGACATATCAGATATAGGGCTAGTATCCAAAATCTATAAAGAACTTAGCAAACTCAACACCCAAAGAACAAATAATACAATCAAAAAATGGGCAGAAGACATGAACAGACATTTCTGCAAAGAAGACATCCAGATGGCCAACAGACACATGAAAAATGCTCCACATCACTCGGCATCAGGGAAATACAAATCAAAACCACAATGAGATATCACCTCACACCAGTCAGAATGGCTAAAATTAACAAGTCAGGAAATGACTTATGCTGGCGAGGATGCAGAGAAATGGGAACCCTCCTACACTGTTGGTGGGAATGCAAGCTGGTGCAACCACTCTGGAAAACAGCATGGAGGTTCCTCAAAAAGTTGAAAATAAACCTACCCTATGACCCAGCAATTGCACTACTGGGTTATTACCCTAAAGATACAAATGCAGTGATCCAAAGGGGCATGTGCACCCAAATGTTTATAGCAGCAATGTCTAAAATAGCCAAACTAAGGAAAGAACCTATATGTCCATCAACAGACGAATAGATAAAGAAGAAGTGGTATATATACACCACGGAATTCTATGCACCCATGAAAATAAATAAAATCTTGTCTTTTGCGACAATGTGGATGGAACGAGAGGGTATCATGCTTAGGGAAATAAGTCAATTGGAGAAAGACAACTATCATACAATCTCCCTGAAACGAGGAAGTGGAGATGCAATGTGAGGGGTTAGGGGGGTAGGAGAAGAATAAATGAAACGAGATGGGACTGGGAGGGAGACAAACCATAAGAGACTCTTAATCTCACAAAACAAACTGAGGGTTGCTGGGGGGAGGGAAGGTCGTGAGAGGGCGGTGGGGTTATGGACATTGGGGAGGGTATGTACATTGGTGAGTGCTGTGAAGTATGTAAACCTGATGATTCACAGACCTGTATCTCTGGGGATGATAATACATTATATGTTTATAAAAAAAGTAAAAAATAAAAATAAAATAAAATAAAGATCTGTAGCAAAAAGCAAAAACAAAACAAAACATAAACATAAATATAATGTATGCATCTATTTAATTTTACAGAATATAAATATATAGTTTCTCACATGTTTAATGATTAAAACAGAGAGTAGAGTAGAGGTTGTCAGGGGCTAGGGGTGAGGGAAATGGAGAGATCTTGGTCAAAAGTTACAAACTTACAATTATTAGATGAATCAGTTCTGAGAATTTACATACAGCATGGTGATTTTAGTTAACTGTATGGTATCATACATTTCAAAGGTGCTAAGTAAATAGATTTTAAATGTTCTCACCACACACACATACACACACACACACTCATGGATTATATGAGGTGATAGAAGTGTTAACTGATAGTGGTATGGCAATAATTTAGCAACATATAAGTATAGCAAATCAACATGTTTATACCTTAAACTTATATAATGGTACATGTGAATTATGTCTCAGTGAAGCCGAACTTTTTTTTTTTAAATATTAAAAAAAAATTGAGGTAACTGTTAACTTAATCAAATGTCTTTGTAATAGTACCAAAAGAGAAGATTTTTATTTAATACTTTCTTTAGCTTATGAAGTTAAAATTAAAAATTGAAGCCACAAATACTTGGAATAGTATGGTTGCAAAAGTTTATGAAGTATATTTTATTACATGGTGTATATCATATAACACAATTTTAATGTGTGTTTACAATGAGGTAGATCATCTTTAAGGAAAGAGAGGTGAAAGTGAGCTTAGTCATACATAATTTTTAATATGTCTCCCTTTAAGGGATAAAATTATCTCCAAATAACAATACATTATTAAATGTTTATATATTATCAATAAAATATTATATTTACTGTTATTGATATTTATAAATAAATTATAAATGATCAATGTTAAATAAAGACAACACTCAACCTTATATGCAACCAATTATCAAAAAGATCTGCACATGAGATGCCTAGGTGGCTCAGTCAGTTAAGCATCTGCCTTTGTCTCAGGTCATAATCCCAGGATCTTGGGACTGAGTCTCACATCTGGCTCCTTGCTTAGCAGGGAGCCCACCTTTCCCTCTGCCTGCTGCTCCCCTTGCTGGTGTTCTTTCTTCTCTGGAAAATAAATAAACTGCTTAAAAAACGAAAACAGGGTGCCTGGGTAGCTCAGTGGGTTAGGCTTCTGCCTTTTGCTCAGGTCATGATCTCAGGGTCCTGGGATTGAGTCCTGCATCTGGCTTTCTGCTTGACAGGGAGCCTGCTTCCTCCTCCTCTCTCTCTATCTGCCTCTCTGTCTACTTGTGATCTCTCCTTGCCAAATAAATAAATAAAATATTTAAATTTTAAAAAAGGTAAACAAATAAATAAATAATAACAAAAAACTAAAAAACAAAAACATCTACACATGAACATATAGAGTTGGTAATAAGAAAACAGTGATGAGGGGCTCCTGGGTGGCTCAGTGGATTAAGCCGCTGCCTTCGGCTCAGGTCATGATCTCAGGGTCCTGGGATCGGGTCCCGCATCGAGCTCTCTGCTCAGCAGGGAGCTTGCTTCCCTCTCTCTCTCTCTCTGGCTGCCTCTCTGTCTACTTGTGATTTCTCTCTGTCAAATAAATAAATCTTTAAAAAAAAAAAAAAAGAAAAGAAAACTGATGAAAACCAAGAAACAGTAAAGGTACTTAATCAAAGGAATTAAGTACTAAAAAAAAGCTTTAAGTAATAATTCTTTTTTTGTGGATTTAAGTGTCACAGCCCTATGTGGAAGATGGCCCTGGTTTTAGTGTTTGGAGGCTTAGACATTTGGACTTCTGCCATTCACTGGCATAGGACTCTGGAAGAGTAACATAAGACTAGATAACTGTTTTCTCATCTCCAGTATGAAGTGATTAAATGATAGGACTCTTTATACCAATTTAACAATGATGATATGTCATCTATCTGTTATCTATCTATCCATCCATCCACCTACCTACATATTTATCTAAATATTCATATACCTGTAATTCTTTCCCAAACATGCTTGTATGCCCAGACTCTGAATGTCATAGGTTGGCTTCCCAGAAAGCTAAGGCTGACATTCATTTTAGTGTTCTCAAGATCAATAGTCATGGGAAGAAGGGAGAATGGCAAGACTGAGCAGAGAGTAAGACTTGTGGTACAGATGCAAGCCATTTGTGGACCCTACAAAGAATGGCCAAAACTGAGGTGGATCTTCAAAGTGTTCGTAACTTGGAGTGAGGTATCTGAGACTGTGTACCCTGTGTTTAGAAGTCAATGAAAACAGACTGCCTAGCAAAAGACCTGTCTGCAGGAAAGTAATCTCCAGTTTGGGCAATTCCCAAAGAGGACTGATAGCTAACAATTACCAGACTAGAATCTTCTCAAAAGTTTGGATAAGTTCTTCAGTCCTGAAGAAGGTATATGCATGGCTCTGCACAGTGTCATGATGAAGATAATGTTGAGAGATGTCCCAGCTTTTCAAAGAGATCTACCCATCTCCTTGAACGTCCAGGGTATGAGCAGCAAAAATCAGAGTGTCCAAAGCCCTTTTAACAAAATAACCAACTCCATCATTGGAATATGATGTGATAAGTTAATCTCCATGTTAAGTTTTGTTATCATATAAATTCCTCAGAATTTATGAGGATTATGAGTCGAAAAATCTCCAGTATTTCCAGAGAGATTCCTCTATTCTTTTGAGGAAGTAGTTTTCACAGACCCAATATATCTTTTTATTAAAAAATAATTCAATGCCTTTTTTATTACTCTGAAATGAAGTTTATAGATAATACAACCTATCTGTAAATTAAATTTCAAAAGAACGATATAACACTATAACTATAAGAAGAAATAAGAAGAAAGCCATCTATAATAAAATAACATGCATTTCAATATGTAAATAGTCAAGAATGACAAAATTAGAAGACATGGTAAAATAGATACATGCACTATAAATTGACTGCTACATATATCCTTTATTGAAAAATTAAATACCACTAGAGGACTTGCTATCAATGGTCTAGTACTCAAAATTGAGAATAACTCTAAATTCTTGAGCAAAACAAATTAAAATCTTTCCACTCTGCTAGCATTTGCATTTCCTGGAAATGTATTGTATTTTAAAACTGTGAAGAAATTGTATCCATATGTAAAGAAACTTAAATTCCAGGTGAAGTTCATTATAAATATGTTGTTTATCCTTGTGACTGGTAGGATATTAAAAGCACATATGAAACAAGAACTAATTATCCTTGTGTAAGAACAGTTGCAGGCTGCATTCCTTGACAACTCATTAAAACCACTATCCCTCAATCACTGAGATAATCAAAAACACTCCCTACACTTGCTTAATGCCTTCAATGACAAATACTCTTCAGTCAAACATTACACCAAAGTGTGTGTTCTGCCATATAGAACATGGAGGAAGTGCTAAGCATTGATTGTTTCTGGTGCTCACATATGAAATTTCAGCTAAGAAATTTCAAAGAACTGCCAACGCCAAAACCCTTTCAAAGTACTGAGTACAATTATTATGAACTACTTTCTTTGTTAAGGAGTTTACAAGGCATCCCCTTTTTCTTTTCCTTTTTCTTTTAAAGATTTTATTTATTTGAGAGAGAGAATGTAAGATAGAGCGAGCACGAGAGGGGAGAGGGTTAGAGAGAGAAGCAGACTCCCCACCAAGCAGGGAGCCCCACTTGGGACTTGATCCTGAGATTCTAGGATTATGACCTGAGGTTGAGATTATGACCTTGCCCAAAAGACCAAGTCACACAGGAGTCAAGGCATGCCCTTTTTCTTTTCTTTCTTTCTTTCTTTTTTTTTTTTCTCATTAGACATGAAGAAAAGGCAAATTGCTTGAGACTCTTGTGAGGACATGGGTGTTGTTCTAATTTTCTGCTTAGCATATTTACAGCCATTAGAGATTAAACCATTCTGAGGGTCAATTCTCAATCATTTAATTAAAAATACCACCAAAATCCATGGTCCTACAAAGAAAAAAAGGAATAATGTGCAGAAAATCCAACAATTAGCTTAGTTTATGAGCGGCATATAGTTACTGCTACTAGAATATTAATCTACAATATAGAGGAAATAACAAATGGTAAATATAGATAGAGAAGTACCTAAATAGATAGAGGTATTAGATATACATATAAATAATCTCTGTATTGCCAAAATCAATTGATGGGAAAATATGGAGGGAGGGAGAAAAAGAACTGGATTCTAATATGACTGTATGACACTTGTCCAACATCTGGACTCTGGCTAAGAACTGGGATATCACATATGTGAGGGGACCATATAATTTATCATCTAACATATAATATTTTGGAAATAAAAAAGATGCTATTAGTAATTATACTAGAAAAACAGACAAACCAAGAGGGCACCATGTAATGTAAGACCAATGGACACCTTAATCAAAAGTTTTGTCATCCAATTCCACTGGTGAGCATGGTTAAAATAATCTTGACATATTTGCCTTTCTTCTGTTTTTTTTTCTTTTAAGCAATTTAATTCTTAACTTATTTTCCTTATATTTGCTTCTTTTTAGTTTGTTTCTATTAATGTCATTCTTAAATTTTTTGTCATAATATATTCCTTGATCAAAATTCGGTAACTTGAAAAATTAGAATCCTTAGTACTTTCCTGGTCTACTAAATGTAGGCATATTTAATTTTTTTATCCTTGTATATGTAACATATAAACCATTACCATCAATTTTTTCCAGGAATTATATTTAATTTTTTTTTGATTCAACCATTAGGTAAAATTTTATTTCAAGTTTTTCATTGCTTTTCAAATAACACATTGTTAATAATAGAGCTTTCTTTTTAAAGATTAAAATCATAAATTATATAATCAAAGCACTGTGATTTTGGAGTCAATACAAACTTAAATCAATATTGCTGCTCCTCTACTTTATTGCTAGCTGTACAACTTTGATCAAATTGTTTATTCTCAACTAATTTGATTTCCTTTATCTGGAAAATGGGAATCATAACATCTACCTTGTAAGGCTGTTTGATAAGATACTAAGAATTTATGTACAGATTATTCCTTTAAACATACAATATCTTTATTCTTTATATTTTAAACAATTAAATGAGGTAAAGGATGTTTGTTAAGTAACTGTCTTATAGATTTTCTCTCATAGGACTTGAATTTTATTTTTTATTTTTTTTAACTCCTATGTGAAAACCTTTAAAAAAATTCCAGTAAGTTCACATGCAGTGTAATATTAGTTTCAAGTGTACAATATAGTGATTTAACACTTCCATACAAAAGAGTGCATAAATTGTCTTACAGATTTGATGAAAAATTTTCACACTATACATACATGGTGAATTATTACATCTTCTTCTATGAATTCAACTACCATTTCTATTCCTATAGCTCCAAAATGTTTATCTTCAACAAGTAATAGTTTCCTGATACTACTTTAGGGCCCTATAGTAGTATAGTTGAACTGTTTAACTCCAATCTGAACAGTTCTTCTGGAAATCTGAATCTCAAATTCAGCATGTCCAAGGCTTAACTCTTTATCACCCCCTCAACACTACCTTCACCCTGCATTCCAAAGCTCAGTAAATGGCAACATTTGTTCTTTCTTTCTTTTGCCAAAATAAGAAACCTAAAGGAGATTCTTCATTTTCCTCTCACTTTTATTATTCTACTGTGAAGTTCATAATTGTCATGAGCTAATTGATATTTATATAATAAATAAATATTCCCTTCTTTCTATTATCCCTCTTAAAACACCTTGCAACATTTTTGCACATGATATTTTCTCCCCCTATGTTTCAGGTGCATACATGACCACAGTGTTTTCAATCATACTCTCTTAATTTTTTTGTCTTCATTGTAGTTAGAATTATCTTCCAAATATTAGTATATTTCTTCCCTGATTTCCTAACCCCATACCTTCAGCAAAATAATCAGACCTTTTTTCCATGGCATACAGAGCCTTTATCTCTTTGGTCTCCACCAATATCATTTGCTACTCCCCAGCCCTACATTTGGCTGTCTACTCAGAATAAGTTCCATTGTAGAATTTCTGTGGTTTACTTCCATTAGGAAATATTTAGTCTCCTAATTCCTTGGATCTACATCTTTCTTAAAAAAAAAAAAAATTACTTATTTGAGAGGAGAGACAGAGCAAGTGAGAGAGAAAGACAGTAGGAGCAGGGGTGGGGCAGTAGAAGAAGAGGGAGAAACAGACTCCCTGCTCAACAGGGGCTCAATCCCAGGACCCCAAGATATGAGCAGAGCTGGAGGCAGATGCTTAACTAACTAAGTCTCCCAGGTGCCCCACATTTCCTTTATCTTATTTCCTCCAAAGTCAATTGCTGACTCATTCCTTCAGTAGATTGTCAGGAAAAAAAAAAAAAATACAGGATGTCTAGTAAAATTTGTATTTCAGACAACAAGAAGTAATATTTTAGTACAAGTATGCTCCATGTATTATTTGTGACATGCTTATACTAAAATATTCTTCATTCTGTATTTGTATTTCTTAAATCTGGCAAGACTTCTCCAAAGGGAAGTCTTTGCCAAGAGCTCCTCTGGATTAGCTTCCATGCTCATGCAATAAAAGTACATCTGTCAACAAATGATTTTCAGAAAAAATGGGCAGTTACATGCTTAAGAATGAAAATGAATCACTACCTTTCATTATACACAAAAAATAAACTCAAACTGGATTAAACACCTAAATGTGAGATCTTTAAAAATCCTCAAAGGGAGCACAGGCAGTACTTTCTCTTATATTGGCCAGAGTAGCATTTTATTAGGTATGTTTCCTAAAGCAAGGGGAAAAAAGCAAACATAAGCTATTGGGACTATATCAAAATAGTTTCTGTACAGTGAAGGAAACAATCACCAAACTAAAATATAACCTACAAAATAGAAGATATTTGCAAATGACATTCAGTAAAGTATTAGTATCTAAAATACCTGAAGAATTGGTACAATTCAATACCCAGAAAACAAATAATCCAATTAAAAATGGGCAGAAGACATGAACAGACATTTCTCCAAAGAAGACATACAGATTGCAAAGGGACACATGAAAAGATGTTCAACATCACTCCTCATGAGAGAATGCAAATCAAAACTACAATGAGATAACACCTCACACCTGTCAGAATGGCTAAAATAAAACTCAAGAAATAAGTGTTGGTGAGGATGTGGAGAAAAAGGAACCCTCAGGCACTGCTGGTAGGAAAGCAAACTGGTGCACCTACTCTAGAAAACAGTATGGAGGCTTCTCAAAAAGTAAAAAATGGAACTACCCTTTGGCCTAATAATTGCACTACTGGGTACTTATTCCCAAAATGCAACAACACTAATTGAAAGGGACACATGCATCTCTATGTTTGTTGTAACATTATTGAGAAAAGCTGAATTATGAAAGCAACCCAAGTGTCCATCAATAAATAAATGGATAAAAAAATGTAGTATATCTATATCTCTATAGATATATCTATATCTATCTATCTATATGTATACACACACATAATGCAATATTATTCAGTCATTAAAAAAGAATGAAAGCTTACCATTTGCAACAACATAGGTGGAGCTAAAATATATAATGATAAATGAAATAAGTTAGTGAGAGAAAGACAAATACCATATGGTTTCACACATACGTGGAATTTAAGAAACAAAACAAATGAACAAAGAAAAAAAAAAGAGAGAAACTAAGAAACAGACCCTTAACTACAGAGAAGAAACAGAGGGTTACTAGAGGGGAAGTGGTTAAGGGGATGGGTGGGAAAAAACAAACAAACAAACAAACAAGCACATCTAACCCTGAAACATTGTGCCATCTATATTCAAATAAAAAAAATCAAAATAAAAAAAAACACACTGAAAAGAACATATAGATCTCATCACATATCTGAATGTATTGAATGTATTTAAAAGCATCTCCTTGGCCATAAACTGCCTAGAGGAAGCACCTTAAACTGTGAAATTCTTGTGGGTCTATTTTGAAATTTCTTATATGAAGAGGAAAGTTTTATATGCCAAAGTTATATTGAATTATAAATAAAACTTTACTTTCTACATGGACAATTATTTTCTTATAACTAATAGTTTAACTGTATGGTCTTTATTATTTCCCTGATAAGTGCACTAAAACTATATAACTTAAGCATTAAGAACTATTTCTTTTTAAGAAGTTTCTTCAAAGTTGGGGCACCTGGGTAGTGCAGTTGATTAGGCATCCAACCTTAGTTTTATCTTGTGTTGTGATCTCGGGGTAATGAGATTGAGCCCTGAGGTGGGCTCTATGCTCAGCAGGAGTCTGCTTTAAATTCTCTCTCCCTCTTGCTCTGCACCTCCTTCTCGTGCTCTCTCTCTTTCTAAAATAAATAAATCTTTAAAAAAGAAATTTCTTAAAGATTTGCAAAGAGATTATAAATATTTTTTCTAGAACTTATTTTAATGTCTCTGGGACACAAATAGCAATGTCAAAAATGCAATCAATTTAAGAACAAATGGGTATTCTTTAATGTTACTAGTAATACTTCATTGGTGTGAATAAAAATTATGGATAAATATGGCTAAACAAGGAGTTGAGTTTATGAATAAATTTAGACATCATAAAATGTGGTTGGAGAAAATATTTACTGGTGGCAGCTCTAAGTCAGCACAGTTGGTTATTTTGCCACTAAATACTGTTTGACTTGTTTGACTGGAGATGGTGGTAGCCTTAGAGTAATTGCTTAAGTTCATAGCATAAAACTACCAAAAATTGATAACATTGGATCCTGAATATAAAGTCATACCAATTGAAGACTACATGCTCAGAGCTTTGTGATAGTATATTACTGATGAATGTGCATGCATTTTCTTCTGTTTTTCATTTTTAACAAGTTAAGATTTATCAAAACTCATATTTTCACTGCAAATACAAAATATGATGCCATGTGTTATGTATATATATTTACAGAAAGCACCTTAAAGCTAATGTTTTTTTTTAATTATTATTTTAGAGAGAGATTGAGAGTGGGGGCAGAAGAGGCAAAAGGAGAGAAAAAATCAAGTAGATTCAAAGCAGAGCCCAGAGCACACTGTGGGGCTCCATGACCTTGAGACCATGACCTGAGCTGAAATTCAGAGTTGGATGCCCAACTGACTGCACCATGCAGGCACCTCCAAAGCTAATGATTCTAAATAAACTTTTAAATTAACTTTTATTTATGATTCTTAGCATATTTTTTTACCAGTCTAGAAATAAATACAGGTACCACTAGTTAACTAGCTTTCTGTACAATAAATTTATTTTATATCCTTAAAAAGAATAATTCAATAATATTTAACACTAATATATTTTGATGTTTTTATGCTCTTCTCTAATTAGGAGTTTGATTGAATTCTGTAACAGTTGAATGTATTTCCCCTGCTTTCTCCAGGATATTCTCAGTAAAACATTTCAATCTTGGTGTAGTGGAGTTTTAGCTAAAATAATAAGGTCAATTATATTTTTAAGTATACTGCCTGACAACTTTAAGATGTTGAATATTTCAAACAGCACCCCAATTTTCTTCATATCCCTTGCCAGTAAATTTCTGCTTCCTTGACAACAAGTGTTATTCTAATTTCTGTAACTGTACTTTAGTTCTGCTTATTCTAAAACTATAAAAATGGCTGGAATACTACAATATTTACTATTTTGTATCTGCTTTTCACTCATAGTAGTGCTGTATCAATTCTTCTTGTTTCATGTGTTAAGTAATTTGTTTATTTTATTGATGTACATATTCTATTCAATGAATACTCTATAATGTGTTTATCCATTCTCTTAATAATGAGAATTTGGTGTTATTATGAATACAGCTGCTATAAACATTTGTGCAGACAACATTTTGTGGGCATATGTTTTCATTCTATTGGATCAATACCTAGGAATTATATCATACAGAAGAAACTATGTTACAGCATATGTTAAATAACATTTTCCAATGTTATCTAACCATCAATTATTCCTAAAAACAACATATAAGAGTTTTGCAATGTCAGCCTTTTAAGCACTTGGCATCATAAAGAGTGTACATAATTTCATTTCCTTTTGCCTTTAAATTTCATATCTCTAATAAATATAATGAAAAAAATTCATGTGCTTATTCGATTCTCCTTTGTAAAGTATATATTTCAATAATTTATATATATTTTTTAATATTTTGTTATTGAGCCATAGGATTTATTTTTATATTCTGTTTAAGAAGATTCATTTGTCAGGGGTTATGCATTTCCTTAGAATAGCTTTTCCTAGTGTTGTTTCATTAATCATTTTTAACAGTGTTTAACAGTGTTTCTTAAAGAGTAAATGTTTAACAATTTTATGAAATTCACTATAAACTATTTTCTTAAGGAGAGTGCTCTCTTTTCTAGCCCAAGAAATTTTTGCCACCAAGCAGAAGTCAAGATATTTTCTTAAGCTTTCTCAAGGGAGTTCTAGAGTTTAATTTTTATATTTATGGCTATGATCTATCTCCAATTGACTCATATTTAAGATGAGATAGTGGTTGAGATATATATTTTTTACATTTGTTTACCCAGTAATTTCAGCAAATGGCATTTTATATTATTTTTATATCTGTATTATATCTATTCCTTCTACTTAGATTTTAAATCCTTCTCCTTCTTTCAGCTTCATATGATGGATGTTTAATTTACTCAAAAACTTTTGTTTTTTCATGTGCAGTTAAAAGCACAAATTCTTTTCTGAACTATATTTGAATTGTACTCAGAAAGTTAATATGTTGTATTTTCATTTTCATTCATGTAAACACTTTAGTAATGCCCACTGAGATTTCCTCTTGAATGCACAAGATCATGTTGTCATTTTCCAACAATTTGGGAGTTTCTTTATATCTATTATTTATTATTGGTACTTATTACAGATTTCTAAATTAATTCTGTTGGTCAGATAATGTGACTTCAGGCTTTTGAGATATATCGGGTCTACTTCTTGTTAAAGCATGTTCTATCTTTTTTTTTTTTTTAAGATTTTATTTATTTATTTGACAGAGAGCGATCACAAACAGGCAGAGAGGCAGGCAGAGAGAGAGGAGGAAGCAGGCTCCCTGCTGAGCAGAGAGCCGGATGTGGGGCTCGATCCCAGGACCCTGAGATCATGACCTGAGCCGAAGGCAGCGGCTTAACCCACTGAGCCACCCAGGTGCCCAAAGCATGTTCTATCTTGATGAATATTTATAAACCCCTGAAAAGAATGAATTCTGCAGGTCTGTGGTATAATGATCTATAAATGTCAAAGTCAAGTTTTTAAATAATATTTCTCAAATCTTTATGTTTACTGATATTTTATTCATCTTCAATTACTGAGAATCGAGTTTTAAAAGTTTCAAAATGACTTAAATTTATCCTTCCTTTATTTTGTTAATCTTTGTTTCATTAACATTGAAACACTATTATTAAGAAATGCACTTCAGAAATTTTATATCTTCTTGACAAATTAATAAGAAATTTCCTTCTTCATCTCTTGTAATATTGCTTATAGATAAGGCTATCTTTTACTAATATTTATATAGTCATCCCATATTTTATAGCATCCCATGCTGTAATTTACACTGGAATGACACATCATCTTTGAGCAATTTACTTTTCAGTCATTAACCCTTACATATTTAAAATGTGTCCTTATAAATAAAAAATAACATATAGTTGGATCCTGCTTTTTTCATAATATATCATTTGAAGTATCTGCTTTTTCATTTGTCTTTATATAATTTGCATTTAATATAGTTAATAACTTTGTTAGGTCATTAAAATCCAAACTTTAGTATTCATTTTCTGTGTTGTGATCCTTTCTCATTTTTCTTTTCTTTTTTTTTTAAAGACTTTATTTATTTATTTATTTGACAAAAATCACAAGTAGGCAGAGAGGCAGCCAGAGAGAGAGGAGGAAGCAGGCCGCCTAGTGAGCAGAGAGGCCGACATAGGGCTTGATCCCAGGACCCTGGGATCATGACCTGCATTGAAGGCAGAGGCTTTAACCCACTGAGCCACCCAGGCAACCCCTTTTTCATTTTTCTTTTCCTGTTTTTGTTTTTTTCTCAAAGTCCAAGTAATTATATTTTAACATTTTATTTTTTCATATCTATTGACTTCTTAACTTTATACCTCCTGGCTTATATTTTAACTGGATACTCTACAGATTAATATAATTTTTTTTAACTCATTGATATCTATCATGAATTGATATTATACCATTTCACATATATATTAGAGACCTTTACAAATATAGATACATGATGCATATAAATAATAACAATTTTTCTCTCTTTTGTTTTTATGTTGCTATTATTTTTATATGAATGTATAAATTATAAATCTTAAAATACAGTGTTACTATTTTGGCTTCATAAAGATATTTTATAATGTTTCTTATAGTGCTTTTCTTATGGTGGCAAATTCTCCCATTTGCTTAACTGAATATATCTTTATTTGACAGACAGAGATCACAAGTAGGCAGAGAGGCAGGCAAGAGAGAGGAAGAAGCAGAATCCTTGCCGAGCAGAGAGCCCGATGTAGGGTTTGATCCCAGGACCCTGGATCATGACCTGAGCAGAAGGCAGAGGCTTAACACACTGAACCACCCAGGTGCCCTACAATTCTTTTTATTTATTTTTTATTTTTTTTTAAAGATTTTATTTATTTATTTGACAGGGATCACAAGTAGGCAGAGAGGCAGGCAGAGAGAGAGAGGGAGAAGCAGGCTCCCTGCCGAGCAGAGATCCCGATGCGGGGCTCGATCCCAGAACCCTAAGATCATGACCTGACCTGAAGGCAGCGGCTTAACCCACTGAGCCACCCAGGCGCCCCATCCTACAATTCTTTTTAAATAATATTTTCTATGAATATAGAAATGTTGGTTAACTTTATTTTTCCTTAAGCATTTAAAAAAATTTTTTATCTTCTTTTGCCCTCTTTGTATCCAATAAGTTATGTCATTCATACTGCTTTTCCCTTTCAAATAATTTGTCCCTTTTTTTACCTCAGGCTTTTTTTTTTTTTTAAGATTGTATTTATTTATTTGACAGAGAGAGAGACAGTGAGAGAGGAAATAGAAGCAGGGGGAGTGAGAAAGGGGGAAGCAGGCTTCCCACCAAGCAGAGAACCTGATGCAGGGCTGGATCCCAGGACCTTGGGTCATGACCTCAGCCAAAGGCAGCTGCTTTATGACTGAGCCACTCAGGTGCCCCATTTTCTCAGGTTTCTTCTTATAACATTTTTTTCTATCTTTTGTTTGCAGCATTTTAATCCTGTTGTGTTTACAATAGTTGTTTTTTTGTTTGTTTGTTTCATTTGTTTTGTTTTGTTTTGGGGTCCCTCTTGGGTTTATTGATGATTTTGGATTTGTCAGTAGATATTTTTCTTTAATTGATATTGGTCTATTCAGGTCATCTATCTTTTCTTATGTGAGATTTAGTATATGGTATCTTCCAAGGAATTGACCCATTTCATCTAGGTTATCAGATTCGTGGGCATAGAATTGTTCATAGCATTATTTTACTGTCCTTTTAATGCCTATAGTGTCTGTAGTGATGTCTTCTCTTTCATTTCTAATATTAGTAGTGTGTCCTTTCCCTTTTTTCCTTAGTTAGTTTCGCTGAAATCTTACTGACTTCATTGATCTTTTCACAGACCCAGATTTTATTTCATTAATTTTTCTATTGATTTTCTGTTTTTAATTTCATTAGTTTCTGTTCTAATTTTTATTATTTCTTGTACTGTTTACTGGGGATTTAATTTGTTGTTCTTTTTCTAGTTATCCAAAGTAGAGTCTTGGATTACTGATTTTAGATCTTTCTTTTTTTCTCATATGCATTCACTATTATAATTTTCCCTCTAATCACTATTTTTGCTGCATCCCATAAATTATGATAACTTTTGTTTTCATTTTCATTTAGTACAAAACATTTTTAAATTTCTCCTGAGATTTCTTCTTTGATATTTTTCCTTATTTGAGTCCACTATATTTTTATTTTTTTCAATAATATCCAGTCTGCTGTTAAATTCATCCTTAAATAAGGCAATTCATGATAGCCCTTACTCTCAGGCAGTGGCTGTCATTCAGAGACAATTTGCAGCAAGTAAACATTTCACCATGTCTGGAGACTTTTTTTTTTTAATTGTTGTGACTTAGGGAAGATATATTATTGACATTTTAAAATGTAGAAGCCAAGGATACTGCTCAAAAACCTAAAATGCACTGGAAAATCCACCAAAACAAAGATTTATCTGGCCTAATTGTCAGTAATACAAAGGCTGAGACACTATGCTCTAGGGTTTTATTTTTATTGTAATTTTTAATCTTCCTGAAGTGTGACCTGAAGTCTCAAGTAAATGTCTGGTATTTTCTACGGTATGTCTCCCATATGTATGGTCAGAACTCTAATATTTTTCACCCCCTTCCCAACGACATAATCCTCTTTTCAGTTTACAGTACCAAGTAACTATTTTCTGTAAAGCCTTGAAAAATCTTTTGCATACACTCCTTAACACCCAGAGAAAGAACCAGTGAATTCCTTTACAGGTTTGGGGGCTTCATTGTGCATACATATTTCCTATGTGTATTATGTCCCCCAAATCCCTACTTTCCCATATTGTTTACTATGATTCTTTGTATGATTATTAGATGAAACCTATGCATAGGGTAAAAATACATCTTTCATGAAACCAATATCATTCTCTGATTATTTAGGGCTTTTAATGTACCAACAAAGAAGGACAACTGTATTGGGCAAGTACTTGATTCTGATAAGGAAGATTGGGTTAATGTTATACCACTGGAAAAAGGGAAGCTATATTTGGAACCTAGAGGATTCATTGGAATTCCTCTTTGTAGTTCTGTGCTCATTAATCAGGGTGAATGCATTGACCCAACAATAACATGACAACCAAGGGCCCTGATCCTAAAGGAATGTAGATGAGAATCAGCCAAATAAATAAAGATCCTTATTTACCAACATGCTGTTGGAAAGTAAGAAAAACAGAATTGAGAATAGAAAAAGGCAGCCATGACTCCATTTTTACTAACTACAAAGTGAAGATTGTAAATGCTATATTATTATAATGTATTTCTGCCTTATGCACCAATAAAAAAAGGAACACTGATAGTAGATAATTTAGAACTTAAGTGAAAGTGTAACAAAATTAATATTTGTGTCCCCCCTGTTAGGGGCTTACTCTTTAAACCATACAAAGGAAAAAACAAAAACAAAAACAAAAAACAAACAAACAAACAACAAAACAAACAAAACAAAAACATACAAAGGATGATACAGGCTAAAAGCTAGAAGTTGGTAAATTCTACTGAATATTTCCCATTTTCTGTGGGATGTTGGCATATCTAGACTTACAGCAACTAGCTATGTTGCCCTCTGGTTGTTCTTTGGGTTTGGCCCACCAGTAGTACCAAGAGGATATTAGAAAAAAAAAAAAAATCAGATCAGGTCTTTACTAAGTCCTCATCTTGCCTGACTCTTACTTAGTTTTCTTCAGTTTCTTTATTTGCCTCTGAGGAGTTTCTCTCAGATGTTTGTGTCTCTCAACCAAAGATTTCCTTCTATCAGTATCCTATTCCAAATAAGATTCTATGTCTCAAAGTTCTGGAAATATTTCCTCTATATCCTCTTCATCTCTAACAGTGGTAACGTAGAGCTCCAAACCCTACAGTTACTTACTCATGTACTCTATTATTCTTTTTTTATAACTCTGTACATTGCATTCCCCATTTTAAACAATTTCATTATTAATCTATGTTCAGATTATCCTAATATGAGTGCATCATATATTTCCTGTTGAAGTGAATGATACAATTTCTATCCCCAATAGACTTTCTTTTGTTAAATGGCATCTTGAGTAAATCTGTCAAGATTAACATAATTACATAATTAATCATTTAAGAAGGATACATTTGAGAGTGAAAAGTGGATGGTATTAATGTATTGACTGTATTAAAGATGTAGTGCATGATGACAACAGGTATTATTAGAGAAGGAACCCAAAATGTGTGGTCATCCCACGCAGAATCCTTTGGGTTCACATATATAATGCCATCAGAATTTCAAATGTGTATTATTTCTTAAAAATATTTTATTTATTTATTTGACTGACAGAGATCATAAGGAGGCAGAGAGGGAGGCGGCAGGGGTGGGGGGGAAGCAGGCTCACTGCTGAGCAGAGAGCCTGATGTGGGGTTCAATTCCAGGACCCTGGGATCATGACCTGAACTGAAAGCAGAGGCTTTAACCCACTGAGCCATCCAGGTGCCCCTCAAATGTGTATTATTAAGAAGTAGTAGTTATTTGAATATATCTGACCATTACCAGGCTTGGTTTGATCTAAATCTGAAACAGAAAATCCAGAGGTTCTTACAAAAGAAAGGACTCTGCTCAATGTGCCATTGTTAATAATTCTAGTGGTCTGGAAGAAATAACAAATATCTAAAGACTTTAGCTATATAAATTGTATCAAAAACATGTAAGCAGATGTTATGAAGCAGTACTTCAAATTGGATGGAAGGTATGGGGAAAGGGTAAGGCAAAAGTTCAAATAAAATAGAACAACAGGGAGGAAATTAATTTGAAATTATATTTTTGACATAGCATTAAATTAATGGTATAGGTTCATTGAAATTTGACTTCATTTCCCTTACTTAGTGATTTTTTGATCTATTAACAAGCTTAGTATCCCCCCTCAATACTATACATTTTATGTGAAGACAGATCATTTGCAACAGATAAAAAATGTTGAATTCATTATAATATCTGAGTGACTAATGTTTCAGAGAAGGTGAAAGTCATGATAGACTATAGGGAGAAACATTACACTGTTCTGTCCTGGACTTTCTAGTCTAGAGCATAGCAGCAAATTTAAGAAAAAGTGAAAAGAAAACAAAGAGGGGTACCTGGGTGGCTCAGAGGGTTAAAGCCTCTGCCTTTGGCTCAGGTCATGATCCCAGGGTTCTGGGATTGAGCCCTGCATTGGGCTCTCTGCTCAGTGGGGAGCCTACTTCCTCCTCTCTCTCTCTCTGTCTGCTTCTCTGCCTACTTGTGATCTCTGTCTGTCAAGTAAATAAATAAAATCTTAAAAAATTCTTAAAAAAAAAAAAAGAAAAGAAAACAAAGAATCAACACATGAACAGAAAGTTTTCTTTTGCCCTTGGGATCTTTGTTGCAATTTTAAAGTTGAGTTTAAAATATTAAGGTGAGGTCCATAAGGAAAGAGTATGATTTAAAGCCATTTTTTAACTAAAATATAAACATCTAAGAAACGCTGTTATGAGAATCAAACACAAAGAAGGAAAAGAGAGATAAAAATATATCTTTGTTTAAAAATGGGTTATTAATCTTTATGAAGAAAATTATCTCTTGAAGGCAGATTATTTGGCAACACATTTACATAACATCTCTTCATTAAAAATGTGTTACTGTCTTGTCCTGATGTTTCAATACTATTGTAATTGTAATTTTTATTCCATTGGTCAAAATAAATATTTTTCCATTAACCATAAAAGAAAATATCAGTTTTTAAATTTTGTAATTAAAGCTTTCTTCAACTCTAGCATGGTAACACAATTTGAAGCTTTTTTTATGAAATAGAAATTTTAGAATTATTTGTATATCACTAGACAGTTTTGTGTTATCTGATGGAAGTATTTATGTTATGTAATTAAATTGAAGTGTGACTATCATTTTAATTGTATTAACTCTTCCCACATAGTGAACTTTAGCACAGACTATCTAGCAGGAACCTCCCGAACTGGTTTTATAGCTAGAATCAAATTAACTTTAATTATATTGTCAAAGTATCTTTTAATTTTAATTTCCTTGATATATCAAAATTTTAGAAAAAGATTTAGATGCCACTGAGGGAAAACTGTTCGAATGGAAAGTTATTTTGTATCATATCTTACTTATAATATTGAATGTTTCTATTCTTATAATATCATAGCTTTGAAAAGGTCATTGGCCCCACCCATTTTCCTTTATTCTATCTCAGAAGTTACTAAAAACTGGCTGTTCCAATATAAGGTAATATCTTCCAGTGACTCTCCCTCAAAATGTACTCATCCTTTAGAGTATGTTCTACCTGAAACTTCAAATAGTTCAGAAATGCCAGGAGATTAATGTACCAGGGATAATCATAAAAATTGAGTTTTGAGTTTTGGTGGATAAATATCTTAATTCCCTCACTAATTCACTATGATTCTGAGATATGTTCCACAAAGTTTCCCATGGAAGGTTTCTAGGAGGATTGAGTACCAGTTACCCACACCAACAACTCATTCATACAAATCTTTCTTTAGCTTTCCTCTCTTTCTTGTCTCATTTGCTCACTCCTCAAAGTGTTTTCTGGCATTACCTTCCAAATAATCTGCTTGCAACCAATCCTTTTCTCAAAGTATACATTTGGGGAAACCAAACTGAGACCACTAATCTTAAAATATTTTGTTTAACATCACCCATTCAAAAGTAAAATTAAATAGAACTTTATCTAATATGTAACAAATTTATACTAATCACAGAACCACACAATGTGGTATATTCATCATGGTTCTCTAGAGAAAATGGCTACTAGGATACACATAGGAAGAAATTTCTTTTAGGGAACTGGCTTACACAATTATGAAGACTTTGAAGTCCAATGATTTTCCATTTACAAAGGTGGAGAAACAAAAAGCTGGTAGTGTAATTCATACTGAATTAGAAGGATGAGAACAAGGGGTACTAGTGGTTACTAAATTCTAGAATGGGTCTGACAGCCTGAGAACCAAGACCACTCAGTGCAGAGAAAGATGTCCCAGTTCAAGTAATTAGGGAGGAAGAGGAAAATTCTTCCTTCTACATTTTTGGTCTGTTCAAGCCCTCAACCGATGGGATGATGCCCATCCATACTCGGAAGGACAAACTTCTTTACTGAGTCAACCAATTCAAATGCTAATTGATCAAGAAACATTCTCACAGTCACACACAAAAATAACAGTTAACCAAATATATTTTCACCTCATGATTGAGTCAAGTTGAAACATAATATTAACCATCACAAGTGACTTTGAAACCATCTACAGAGTAGAAGATCAAACCTCTTAGTTTATCATTTAGAAGTTTCATAATGGGGGGAGAATGAAGTTGGCAGAGGAGTAGGAGACCTAAATTTCATCTGGTCCCAGGAATTCAGCTAGTTATCAAACTATTCTAAACACCTACAAACTCAACAGAAAATCAAAGAGAAAAATAGCAGCAATTCTATGAATGGAAAAACCACCAGTTTCTGGAAGGTAGGACATGCAGAGAAATAATCTGAGGTGATATTCAGGAAGATAGACCAGGGTGAAGAAGCCTCCATCAGCCAGATACCAACAAGTGAAAGAGAAGCAGAGCACAAAATCAGAATTTTTAGAAGTCTGCTCCACAGAGGGATGTCTCTAAGTGGCTAAGTAAGGGGTGGAATCCTATCTGGGACAGTATGATCTCAGGACACTCAGTGTCACAGAAAATCTGGTGATGCCTGAGTGTGGCAGAGACCAAGGTATTGTAGTAGGGGAGCCAGCTGCAAAGATGGAACCGGGGAGTGGGCTCTCAGCTCAGGTTTGCCATAAGCCATGATCTGAGGCAGGGTCAGGCTGCTACTCTTCATGCAGGGACTCCACCAGTGATGGATTCAGGGAGACCCTCCCCCCTCCACTGGGAGGAATGGTGTGGGA
The DNA here is from genome assembly GCF_964662115.1 of Mustela nivalis. NCBI lineage: Eukaryota > Metazoa > Chordata > Mammalia > Carnivora > Mustelidae > Mustela > Mustela nivalis. The sequence goes on along the minus strand of NW_028134524.1, from coordinate 50,265 downwards.
GTGCACTGCAGAAATCTGTTGTGTTTGGAGACTCCAAAAGGGAGTGTGTGCCAGAGATAGAAATGCTCAGTCATAGGCTGGGTAAGCACAGATTGTGGGCACAGAACAGGGAGATAGGAGTGGTTGATTGCTTTTCTCTGAGAGATCTCTGAAGAGGGAGCCCTTGAGCTCTCAGGTCCTCAGAGATTGGGAGGCTGTGGTTTTCATTCTTGTCCTCCAAAGCTATATGGAAAACTTCCAGGGAACCAAAGCTACCAAGAGAAAATTGAGCAGATTGCTTATTCTGACCCCCGGCAAGGTCAGCACATTTTTGTATTGGGCAAAGACATTTGAGATCACTGCAACAGGCACCTCCCCTGAAGATCATCAAGAACATCCAGCCAAGACCAAGTTTATGGATCAATGAGGACTACAAAACAGCATTGCTAGGGAAATATAGCACACAGAATTCATGTTTTTTTTTTTCCCGCCCATGATTTTTGGTCTTTCAAAATTAATTTTTTTAATTTTTCATTATTTTTTTCTTTTTCTATTTTTAAAGGTTTCCTCTTTCCTGTTTTGACCTATTTTATCTATATTACTTATCAATAACTTTTTAAAAACCTTCTTTAATTTTCATTTTTATAGTCATATTCTATCCCTTTATTGTATATAACCTTAGTTTTTGGAGACATATAATTATTTCTTTCTTTAAAATTTTTGAGATAAAGTTTCTTTAAAATATTAGGAAAAGTTTCTTCTAACAGACCAAAATATACCCTAAAGCAACTATATGGCTTTGTTCCAATTTCCAGCCTGATCACATTCTATCCTTTTTTTGTTCTTTTTCTTTTTCTTTCTTACAAATTAGGTTTTTAAGATCTTTTTAAATTATCCTCTTCACAGTAATATTCCATCCCTTCATATATTTATCCTTATTTTGTGTGTGTGTGTTTGTATATGTGTGTGTGTGTGTGTGTGTGTGTGTGTGTGTGCCTGGGTGTGTTTTATTCTTTTTTTGAAATTTTGGAAGGCAGTTTCTTCTAACAAACTAAAATACACCCAAAATCAAGTGTGTGGCTCTGTTCTATTCACCAGCCTAATCTTTTTTTTTTTTTTTTTCCCTTTCCCCAGTTTCACCTCTCTTCTGATTTGTTTAGTGAATATTTTTCTGGTGTCGATGTTACCCTTTTAGCATTTTGTTCTCTCATTCAACTATTCTCTTGACAAAATGACAATGTGGAAAAACTCACACCAAAAAACAAACAAGCAAACAAATGAACAAAAAACAATAACAACAACAACAAAACAAACAAACAAACAAAAATAAAAACAAGAGGCAGTACTGACTGTTAAGGACCTTATGAATATGGACATTAGTAAGATGTCAGAACTAGAGTTCAGAATGATAATTATAAATATACTAGCTAGGGTTTTAAAAAGCATAGAAGATACTAGAGTATCCCTTTCTGGAGAAGCAAAATCCTTTATTAGAGAAATAAAAGAACTAAAATCTAAACAAGTTGTAATTTTTAAAAAAAGCTATTAATGAGGTATAATTAAAAATGGAGGCTCTTACTGCTAGGATATATGAGGCACAAGAAAGAATTAGTGATATCGAAGACCAAATGATAAATAATAAAGAAGGTGAGAAAAAGAGAGATAAACAACTACTGAATCATAAAGGGAGAATTTCAGAGATAAGTTATACCATAAGATAAAACAATATAAGAATAATTTGGATCCCAGAAGAAAAGGGGGGGAAGAAAGTATACTGGAACAAATTATAGCAGATAACTTCCCTAAGTTGGGGAAGGAAACAGGCATCAAAATCAGGAGAAACAGAGAGCCCTCCTCAAAATCAGTAAGAATATGTCCACACCCCACCATCTAATAATAAAACTTACAAGTCTTAGTGACAAAGAGAAAATCCTGAAAGCAGCCCAGAAAAAGGAGTCTGTAACATACAATGGTAGAAATATTAGATATTGACAGCAGACTTATCCACAGAGACCAGGCAGGCCAGAAAGAACTGGCATGATATATTCAGAGCACTAAATGAGAAAAACATGCAGTCCAGAATATAATATCCAGCTAGGGTATGATTGAAAATAGAAGGAGAGGGCGCCTGGGTGGCTCAGTGGATTAAGCCACTGCCTTCGGCTCAGGTCATGATCTCAGGGTCCTGGGATCGAGTCCCGCATCGGGCTCTCTGCTCAGCAGGGAGTCTGCTTCTCTCTCTCTCTCTGCCTACCTCTCTGACTACTTGTGATCTCTCTCTGTCAAATAAATAAATAAAATCTTAAAAAAACAAAAAGAAAATAGAAGGAGAGATTAAAAAAAAAAAACAAAAAACTTCCAGGACAAAAAAAAAAAAAACAAAAAACAAAAAACTAAAAGAATTTGTAAACAACACACCAGCTCTACAGGAAATATTGAAAGGGGTCCTCTAAGCAAAAAGAGAACCTAAAAGTCATAAACCAGAAAGGAACAGAGACAATTTACAGGAATAGTCACCTTACAGGCAATACAATGGCACTAAATTCATATCCCTCAATAGTTACCGTGAATGTAAATAGGCTAAATAACCCAATCAAAAGACATAGGGTATCAGAATAAATAAATAAACAAAAGCCATCAATATGCTGTCTACAAGAAACTCATTTTAGACCCAAAGACACCTCTAGATTTAAAGTGACAGGGTGGAAAACAATTTACCATGCTAATGAGCATCAAAAGAAAACTGGGATGGCAATCCTTATATCAGATAAATTAGATTTTAAGCCAAAGACTATAATAAGAGATGAGGAAGGACATTATATCATACTCTTGTTGGTCTGTCCAACAAGAGTTTCTAACAATTTTAAATATTTATTCCCCTAATATGGGAGCAGGCAACTATATAAGCCAATTAATAACAAAATCAAAGAAACACATTGACAATAATACAATAATAGTAGGGGACTTTAACACCCCCTTCACTGAAATGGACAAATCATCCAAGCAAAAGATCAACAAGGAAAAAAAGCTCTTAAATGACACAATGGACCTGATGGACATCACAGATATATACAGAACATTCCATACCAAAGCAACAGAATATGCATTCTTGTCTAGTGCGAATGGAACATTCTCCAGAATATATTACATCTTGGGTCATAAATCAGGTCTCAACTGGTACCAAAAGATTGGGATCACTCCCTGCATAATTTTGGAGCACAATGTTCTGAAGCTAGAACTCAATCACAGAGGAAATTTGGAAAGAACCCAAATACCCGGAGGCTCAAGAGCATCCAAGTAAAGAATAAATGCGTCAACCAGGAAATTAAAGAAGATTTGAAAAAAAAAAATCATGAAAACAAATGAAAATGGAAACACAACTGTTCAGAATCTTTGGGATGCTGAAAGGTGGTCCTAATGGAAAAGTATATAGCAATACAAGTCTTTCTCAAAGAACAAGAAAGGTCTCAACCTAATCCTACACCTAATGGAACTGGAGAACAAAGAACAATAGAACAGATCACTGAAACTAGGATCTGGTTCTTTGAAAGAATTAATAAGATTGATAAACCCCTGGCCAGACTTATCAAAGAGAAAAGACCCAAGTTAATAAAATAATGAATGAAAGAGGAGAGCGCACAACCAACACCAAAGCAAACAAACAAATTATAAGAACATATTATGAGCAACTATACACTAGCAAATTAGACAATCTGAAAGAAATAGATGCATTCCTAGAGATGTATAAACTACCACAACTGAACCAGAAAGAAATAGAAAACCTGAACAGACCCATAACCAGTAAGGATATTGAGCCAGTCATCAAAAATTTCCCATCAAGAGCCCTGGCCAGACAGCTTCCCAGGGGAATTCTACCAAACATTTAATAAAGAACTAATACCTATTATCCTGAAACTTTTCCAAAAATAAAAATGGAAAACTTTCAAACTCGTTTTATGAAGCCAGCATTACCATGATCCCAAAACCAGACAAAGACCCTGTCAAAAGGAGGATTACAAACCAATATCCCTGATTGACATGGATGCAAAAATTTGCATCAAAATCATAGCCAGTAGGATCCAACAGTACATTAAAATGATTATTCACCATGACTAAGTGGAATTTATTCCTGGGCTGCAAAGTTGGTTCAACATCTGCAAATCAATCAATGTGATACAATGTATTAATAAAAAAAGAACAAGAACCATATCATACTCTCAATAGATGCTGAAAAAGCATTTGACAAATTATAGCACCCTTTCTTGATCCAAACTCTTCACAGTGAAGGGATCCCATTTACAAATGCACCTGAAACCATAGGATATCTTGGGATAAATCTAACCAAAGAGGCAAAGAATCTGTACTCAGAAAACTATAAAGTACTCCTGAAAGATACTGAAGAGAGTGCAAGGTAATGGAAAAACATTCCATACTCATGGATTGGAAAAACAAATATTGTGAAAATTTCTCTGCTGCCTAGAACAATCTACACATTTAATGCACTCTAATGCAATCCCTATCAAAATACCATCACCTTTTTTCAAAGAAATTGAACAAATAATCCTAAAAAGTTATATGGAACAAGAAGAGACCCTGAATAACCAGAGGAATGTTAAAAAAGAAATCCAAAGTTAGTGGCATCACAATTCCAGACTTCAAGCTCTATTATAAAGCTGTAATCATCAGGGGTATGGTATGGTATTAGTACAAAAGCAGACACATAGATCAATGGAACAGAATAGAAATCCCAGAAATGGACCCTCAACTCAGTCAACTAATCTTCAACAAAGCAGGAAAGAATGTCCAATGGAAAAAAGTCAGTCTCGTCAACAAATGGTGTTGGGAAATTGGACAGCCACATGTAGAAGAATAAGACTGTATCATTTCCTTATATCACACACAAAATAGACTCAAAATGGATGAAAAGCCTCAAAATGAGACAGGAATCCATCAAAATCTTTGATAAGAACATAAATAGCAACCTCTTCAACTTCAGCAGATACAACTTCTTCCTAGAAACATCACCAAATGCAAGGGAAGCAAAGGCAAAAATGAACTATTGGGATGAAGAACTTCTGCACAGCAAAGGAAACAGTCACCAAAACAAAAGACAACTGACAGTATGAGAGAAGATATTCACAAAGAACATATCAGATGAAGGGCTGGTATCCAAAATCTATAAAAAACTTATCAACACCCAAAGAACAAATAATCCAATCAAGAAATGGGCAGAAGACATGAACAGACAATTCTGCAAAGAAGACATCCAGATAGCCAAGAGACCCATGAAAAAGTGCTCTACATCAATTGGCATCAGGGAAATACAAATAAAAACCACAGTGAGATACCACCTCACACCAGTCAGAATGGCTAAAATTAAAAAGTTACAAAATGACAGGTATTGGCAAGGATGCAGAGAAAGGGGAACCCTCTTGCACTGTTGGTAGGATACAAGCTGGTGCAGCTTGTAACAGTATGGAAGTTCCTCAAAAAGTTGAAAATAGATGTATGCAATGATCCAGCAATTGCATTACTGGGTATTTACCCTGAAAATAAAAATGTAGTAATGTGAAGGGGCACGTGAACCCGAATGTTTATAGCAGCAATGTCCACAATAACCAAACTATGAGAAGAGCCTAGATGTTCATCAGTAGATGAATAGATAAAGAAGTTGTGGTGTGTTTCTTTCTTTCTTTTTTAAATATTTTATTTATTTGTTTGACAGAGATCAGAAGTAGGCAGAGAGGCAGAGAGAGAGAGAGAAGGAAGCAGGCTCCCTACTGAGCAGAGAGCCTGATGCAGGGCTTGGTCCCAGGACCCCAAGATCATGACCTGAGCTGTAGGCAGAGGCTTTAACCCCCTGAGCCACCCAGGTGCCCCATGTGGTGTGTTTCTTAACAATGGAATAATATTCAGCCATCAAAAAGAAGAAAGCTTGTCACTTGCAACACATGGATGGAACAATGGTATTACAATGAGCGAACAAGTCAATCAGAGAAAGACGATTATCATATGGTCTCACTGATACGAGGAATTTGAGAAACAAGACAGAGGATCATCAGAAGGAGGGAAAAATGAAACAAGACAAAATCAGAGAAGGAGACAAACCATAAGAAACTCTTAACCACAGGAAACAAACTGAGGATTGCTGGACAAGAGGGGGGTGAAAGGGATGGGTAATGGGTGATGGACATTGGGGAGGGTATGTATTATGGTGAGTGCTGTGAATTGTGTAAGACTGGTGAATCACAGACTTGTACCCCAAAACAAATAATGCATTATATGTTAATTTAAAAAAAAAAGACATTTCATAATGGTAACTCTCTTGAAATAAAATATTCTATATGCAAGAGTTAAGAAGGGGGTGGGATTATGGACATTGGGGAGGGTATGTGCTTTGGTGAGTGCTGTGAAGTGTGTAAACCTGGTGATTCACAGACCTGTACCCCTGGGGATAAAAATATATGTTTATAAAAAATAAAAAATTAAACATGCAAATAAATAAATAAATAAATAAAAATAAAAGGAAAAAAAGAGTAGCTAAACAGAATTTTTTAAAATTAATCTTTAATATATATAGTGAAACATATTGAAATAGAGTTGTAAGTATGCTAGGAACATTTCTTAAGCAATAACCAAAAACCAAGCAATATTTGTGGAAAATAAAACCTAATACTTTCTCAAAAAACATTCACCACTTTCAAAGATAGAAGAGAGAGGTGTGAAATCAGCAAGAATGGTGGAGTAAAGAACTCTAAATAACTGTCCCTCCATAAGAGTAACAATAAACTCAAAAACTATCACAACTATTTCATAATTCTAGATATTAATCTAAAGCCTGCAACAACCAGGGGAATGCTTAATCAAGAAAAAATAAATAACGCTATATCAGTAAGAATAGTGTGCTTTGTAAATTTTTAAATCACTCTGGTCCATCTCTGAGTCCCCAGCTCAGTGGTGACTTCAAAAAAACCAGCTAGCATTTCAAGTATAGATACCCATACTGAAGAGAGCAGAACAGAACCTATTCAGATCCAACCACACTTTTATGGTTGTTTATTTGGGCCTGTCCTGTGGGTCTATGGAAGAAAGGCTCAGGGGCTTGCTTTTATCTCACTTAATTCAAACACTTCAATTTCTGAGGTTAATATTTAGGGAGCTTCTCAGGAAAACATATATAAACATATAAACAGGTACTTGTCGTTGCTGCCTGGAGCAATGGATAGCAAAGGGCAAACAACAGACTAACCAAAACCTTGAGACATTCTTGAGAAGAGATGATTTAAGGAATTAGGGCTTTGAAAATCTCCAACATATTCTTGGGAATTTAGAAAGTTAGATGTATGCCTAGGTCTGTGTACATGCTTAATAAAGACATGGATGGGAAAGCCCTACGTTCTCACCTTTCGCTAACATTCAATTACTGTGCAAGCAGAAAATAAAGGGTAAAGAAGAGATTTAAATCACCTTATTGAATACTAAAGGCATGCCCTAAGATACACACGCACTTATACAGATTATCAAAAATACAGTGGGTGGTTTTATTTAATCTCTGTCCAACCACTAGCTGACCACTACACTAAATGGAACAGTTTTCAGAGGTTACATGTGACCAAAAATAGAGACTACAAAATTTGGTCAGGAAAGTCTCTGAACAAACAACATTAAAATATGTAGCAACAACAAAGCCTGAGAAGGGGATGAATTTTATTTCCAGTTATGATACTATATATATAAAATGTCTAGTTTTCTTTTTTTCTTTATTTATTAAATAAATGTCAAATAATGACAGATCACAGGTAGGCAGAGAGGCAGGCAGAGAGAGGGGTAAAGCAGTTCTCCCGACGAGCAGAGAGCCCGTGTGGGGCTCAATCCCAGGATCCTGAGACCATGACCTGAGCCAAAGGCAGAGGCTTAATCCACTGAGTCACCCAGGAGCCCCCAAAATGTTTAGTTTTCAACAAAAATATTATGAGGCATGTAGAGAAACAAAAAATATAGTTTAAATCCATTTTTAAAAAAGCAATTCATAGAAATATCCCTGAAGAAATCCAAACATTGTACTTAATCAAAAATTTCAAAACATCTATTTAATTGTTTTCAAAGAGGACCACCTACTTTTGAGCATCCAACAGTTGATTTTAGCTTAGGTCATGAACTTGGGATCCTGGGATGGATTGAGCCCAGTGTTCGGCTCTGCACTCAGCAGAATGTCTTCTTGAGGATTTTCTTTCTCCCTCTGTCCCTTCCTCCAGTTTGCATGTTCTTGCTCTCTTTTTCAAATGCACAAATAAATCTTTAAAATACGTTTCTCCCACAGAACCAAACAAGCAGAATGATATTCCATCAAACAGAGAAATAAGCCAAAAGACAGAAGTAAAAAGAACCAGAATAAAAATTCTGAAGCTGAAAAGTTTTCTAGAAGAACTAGATGGCAGCTTATAGTACCTGGTAGGTCTATATGCAACATAAAGTAGTTAAAAGAGTTGGTTTTATCGTAATGTTTTACCTTAGGGAAGTATTCAAACAAAACAAAACAAAAAAGTAGTCAGATATTTTTGACCCATTTATTTTCTCCTGCTAAATACATTTCACTATATTTAGAAATTACTCTTGTTTCAAATGTATTCCTTTTTCAGATAATTTTAGAATTCACAAAGCAACCCATAGTTCTTGCGTGTGACTGAAGGGCTTGTAAATTACTTAAAAATGCATAATAATAAGATCCAAAACACTGTTAGATTTTAAGTAGAAAAACTGGTAAGTGGCTATCATAATATCTGCCACCTCTGACACCATAGATGCTGATAAGAAGCTATACTAAAAATGTTTGCGTAGCTAATGGCAGAACTCTAATACTGTCTAAAATATGTAGCATATGCAAACAAGCAAAGAAACTAATTGTTCCAAATCTCGTATTCATCTAAAGAGGGTATAATAAAGCATAAGGCCATTTATACATGCTAAATGCTCCATGGCAATGATAAATGTGAACCAAAACTCCTCTAAATTTTAAAACAGTGTTAGAAAGAATGTCCATTACACTACATGTTTTATTCCCAAATTTTAAAAATAGACTTAGTATTTACTCTAAGTATTAAAAATGTACGACTCTAGCTGGCAAATAAAAACATCACTACATAAAATAAAATGCCATAATAAAAGCAAAATTCATGGTTGTGTTTAAAATAGTATTCTCCTTTGTGTGCCAATTTTAGTCTTTTACAGAAAATGAATTCTTGACACGATCTAATATTCTTAACTCTTAACTTTTCTAATGAATTTTATATTCCACTGAATTACACAACTTAAAAGAATAAAATATCAACCTTCTCTTACTGAAGGTAACTATTCTTACAAAGCTGATTAGAAATATATTTCATTTATAGCATCTTCCTATCTTAAATGTGAGCAAAATTTAAGTTTTCTCTGGTAAAAGTTTTTATTTGAAAGTTGTGAGTAATGATTTTAAGCAAAACAAAACAAAAAAAACATAGAAATAATTTCCTTGGTTTTAATTGACTTTTGTTTTTATTGCAAGCAATTGTGTATAATTGCTGTCTTTCCAAGTTATAATAAACAAAAAGAAAACATTAAAATAAAGATAATTTTCAAATCAAGAATTATACTTGAGTGATTGTTCCCATAACAATTACTGATTGCATCTGAATTCATTGTCTTTTCTATGCAAAACAAAGCATGTTATTTATCCAAATTTCATAGAGTTAATATCTTTCATAATACTCAGTTGCAAATAGTTTGTACAGAATACTAGAGAAATAAGTTAAATTATATTTACAAAAGAAATTGAATTAATGTCAAAATATTAGAAGTTTAAGTAATATAAGTAGCATATAAATTGAATTTCTAGGATATAATTAAAATGTATATTTTTGAGTTATGTATTTTAAAGAGTCTTAAAATTATCATGGAGTCTTTTAGAATAAAATATGTATAATATGGAAGTGGGATGTGGCATGGGCTTTATAAGAACACAAGCAACAGAAGACTTCATAAAGGACAGCTTAAAGAAAAGGAAGCTAAAAAATAAAGTGGTAAACATGAAAATACATAAGAAAAAAGAACTAAACTATAAAGAACCAATTATGGCATGCAGAAAAAAGATAAAGACAGTAATAATAGTCTATGTTAGCTATTTCAATCAAAAGGGAAGGAAATGTTTTTAACAAATATACCAGAAAAACAGAAACACCAGTTCAAATAATAATATTCAACAAAAGACATAAAATTAAAACCATTTTTAAGCGTTGACTCTTAGACTTTCAGCTCCATATTATTTTAAACCAGGTAGAGAAAATGTTTGAAACACTAGAAAAATTATACAAAATGATTCAAAAGAAATCAAATGTGAAATTTTCTACCTGAAGCTTTCATTTCCTGCCCCCATAGAGCTATAACAAATTTCCATTTAGGAAGAGAGGAAATATATATCTATAAAATAATAAATGTGTAAACACAAATTCATGGTATATTTGCCTTAAAATTAAAGGTCAAATAAAAATCTATGATAATGCTAAATATAATTACTACATGTCAACCTCTTAAAGGTTAAAATAGCTACAAAAGATTGTCAACACAAAAGTGTTTCAAGATATTGCAAATATTTTGAAGGACTATAAACAAATCATAAAAATAAATGATATATTTTTTCAGTCATATCACGCTTTCTAATGAGTTACCCTGGGAATAGGGTCTAAGCCGTGTGTTCTACATTCTTCATTAATGAAATAAGAAAAAATAAATCTTAACTTTTATTAAATTAGGATCAGTTAAAGTAGTAAAATATTATAATGAAATCAAACAGTATAAAATAAATTAAGCTACTAAATGACAAGATGTTAGCAAACTTACTTAACTTCATATAGTCTATATATAAAATAAAAAAATCCAAACTCATATTTCATTTCTATTTCTTATAAATAAGTATTCTCTATGGTTCACTAGAGGTAAGGGATCTATAAGGATTAGAATATAACTTGTAATGAAATTTTTCTTTTGTTTACTTAGATATAGTCTCTAAAAATGTGCAATCAAAAGACGAAAGTATATTATTAATACTTTTATCATGGTCATTCATATCTAGAATACAACTTTCACAGTAAGATGAGTGATGCTGGTTGGTTAGTTGGAGGAATTACTTAATAGACCTGGAGGCTCTCAGCAGCACATACAATTTTGTGAAATCTTTCATCATATCAGGTTGCCAAAACAGTATCACAGGATAATGAGCTGCCAATTTTAGGTTAAGAAGTGAAGAAATTCCTTATAAATTTACATTCATACTTTTATTTTACATTGAGGAAATTCTGACATTCATGAGAGGCTTCCCCCATCCCACCTCTGTCTCTCGTTTCTGCCTTTCTCATTCTCTGTTTAACCTGAAAGAGCTTCCTAAAACGTACTAAGTTTTAGAAAGCTTACATCTGGCCTGGAAAATGTAGGTAATGACTGAATTCTAAATAGAGATTGCTCATCTAATAACACTTTTTATATCTGATTTCTCAGGGTTTTATATCCAATATTTCTAATTTCCGCATTTTAGCTATGTAAAGACTTCCACTAGCAGATATAAATAATTCACGTAGGTTAATATTTAAGTGTGTGTGATATATTACTTAATATAATACAATATTCTTATCTTTAAATAATAATGGAATGGCATTTAGCCTATCAATTCTTTACATACTTGGTCTACTGTGCTCTGTAATTTAAAAAAAAAAAAGGAATCTAGCATTTTAACTTTAATATTTAGTATCAAATTATTGAACATAGTTTCACCAAGGTGACCTTCCTATGGATTGGAGACATGTACACTTCATACAATAAACAAAAAATAATCACTTCACCCTAGGCCATAATAACCTCTCAAATGCATCACTAAACAAGTTTATGAGTAGCTTACATTTTAGGGAAAGAAACCCACTTAAAACTTCATTAAATATATATGTGTGCCAATGATATATTTTACTAGTGGGGATTTTTTTTTTTTTTTTTTTTTTTTGGTCCAGCACTACTTTTCATTGTTGTTAATTACATTGAAATATGTGAATCAGTCCACCCATGAAAATGAGCACTGAACCATGCTTCTAAGGTCCAAAAGAAATCAGGGCAGCCTAATGAAAAGCAGGTAAAGAGCCTCATGAGGGTAAGGAAGTAGGTGGAATGAAACACTTAATACATGTTGCTTGTCTTTTTTAAAGATCATTATGTTGGTGTTTTTTGAGAATCTGCAGAGGAATTCTGAATGTATCTGAAGAAGAGAAACACTAATGTTTTCTCAATTTCAAAAAAAAAAAACTTAAAAAACTTAGGAGAAGTGGATGCAGGGGAGAAACAAAAGAATCAATATGAATATGAATAGGTGCAATGCAAATTTTGCAAATCAGGTTTCTCTAAAATTATTCTTTTCCTCATACCATGCTTAAAATTTTATATACCATGTCTTTAAACTAAGATACCCAACAGATAAACATAAAATACTCCTTTGGTTTGTGGCTACTAAAATTTATCAGAGTAATAGCCACTAAAAATGGCCAAATGTGTTTTTATAAAAGATGACAGCAGGGAAGGTCAAAGAAGGCATTGTGGTAAGACTATGAATTCATCTTCTCCACAAATAGAGCAAATCTACACCTAGACATATACCTCAGTTCTTCCTGAAAAACTGAGTGCTGACTAAATAGCTACATAAAATGGATAGAAGTACCACCCAGAGAACATCAGGATGATGGAGACATGATAAGAGGAGAAACTTAGCCCTGTGCAGTGAGTTACAGAGGAGGGATGGGTGAGGCTGAGGGACTGGGAACTGATTGTTTGCCTTGGGTCACAGGAAATAAAAGCTGTGGTTTAAAAGTGCAGCTAGAATACAAAGGAATGAGCCTCAGAGCTCTGTCAAATGGTTGGGGAATTGCTGGAACTCTCTGTAGGGTTGGAGGGCTTGACAAGTGCAGACAGGTGCAGGGTCTGGCGAGCCTAGGCAGCTGGATGCTTTAGCAGACCCTGGCCCTCCAGACCATATCAACCCCAGTCTTCTTATCAAGCTAGCTCCAGGGAACTGTACACTGGGACAACCCCAGGCAGTGTTCTCTACAACTTTAGTAGCTGACAGGCAGGCACACACAGTCTGTAACAGTTTACACAGGGGACATCACTATACAAGGCCACTCCAAGTTCAGAAGAGAATTCTCAAATATATAAAATCAGAAATGAGAGAGAAGTAACAATCAACACCAAGAAATACAAAGGCATGAAACTGTGGTGAAAAATTATCTGCCAATAAATTGGAAATTTAGAAGAAATGGATAAATTCATAGAAATGTACTATCTTCCAAAACTGAATCAGGAAAAAAAAGAAAATCTGAATAGACCAATTACTAGCAACAGAATTGAATCAGTAATTAAAAACTTCCCAACAAACACAAGACCACCACTGGATGGATTCAAAGTGGAATTCTACCAGTCATTTAAAGAAGAGTTAATACCTATTCTCCTCAAACTATTCCAAAAAAACAGAAGAGTATGGAAACTTCCAAATACATTCTATAAGGCCAGCATTATCCTAATACCAAAACCAGACAAAAATACTAACAAAAAAATGAACAAACAACAACAAAGCATAAAAAAAAGAAAGGAAAAAGAAAAAGAGAAAACTACAGGTAAGTATTCCTGATGGACACATATACAAAGGTCCTCAACAAAATATTAGCAAACGATATTCAACAATATATTAAAAGATTGTTCACTACAATCAATGAATCATGGATTTATTTCAGGGATGCAAGATGGCTAATATCTGCAAATCGATCAACATGATACATTGCATTAATAAAAATGAATGATAAAAACCATATGACTATCTCAATAAATGTAGAAAAACACTTAATAAAATTCACCAGCTGCTCATCATAAAAACTCTCAACAAAATAAGTTTAGAGGGAAAATACCTCAACATAATAAAGGTCATATATAACAAACCCAAAGCTAACACCATAGTCAATGGTGAAAAGCTTAAAGCTTTTCCTCTAAGATCAGGAACAAGACAAGGATGTACACTCTCACTTTTATTCAACATGGTACTGAAAATGTTAGCCACAGTAACAAGATAAGAAAAATGAATAAAAGGCATCCATATAAGTAAGAAAAAAATAAAATTGCCACTATTTGCAGATGGCATTATATAGATAACCCTAAACATGTTATTAAAAAAAGGAACTATTAGAATTAATAAATGAATTTAGAAAGTTGGAAGATACAAAATTAATATACATAAATCTTTTGCATTTTTATACATTAATAACAAAGTAGCAGAAAGAGAAATTAAGAAATCAATCACATTTACAATTGCACAAAAAAGAATGAAATACCTAGGAATAAATTTAACAAATGTGAAAGATTGGTATTCTAAAAGCTGTAAAATATTGTTGAAAGAAATTGAAGATGACACAAATGGAAAATATACCATGCTCATGGATTAGAAGAATTAATATTGTCAAAATGTTCATAACATCCCAAACAACATAGGTTCAATGAAATCCCTATCAAAATAGCATTTTTCACAACATTTTTCACAGAACAAATAATTCTAAAATTTCTATAGAACCACAAAAGACTTTGAATAGCCAAAGAAATATTGAGAAAAAACAAAACTGAAGGCATTACAATCTCAGATTTCAATATATACTACAAAGCTATAGTAATCAAAACAGTATGGTACTGGCACAAAGACAGACACATAGATCAATTATAGATCATAGAAGAGGAAGAACAGAAATAAACCCACACTTATATGGTCAATTAATCTACAACAAAGAAGTCAAGAATATGTAATAGGGGAAATGACAGTTTCTTCAATAAATGATATTGCAGAAACTTGACAGATACAGGCAAAAAGTGAACTTGGACCACTTTCTAAAACCCCCTCCCAAAAAATGAAGTCAAAATGGACTAAAGACCTAAACGTGAGATCTGAAACCAAAAAACTCCTTTAAAAAAAGATAGGCAGTAATATTTTGGACATTGGCTTTAGCAACATTTTTCTAGAGTATGTCTCCTAAGCGAAAATAAACCATTGGGGCAACACCCCTAAACAAAAAACTTTTGCACAGTAAAGTAAACCAACATAACAAGAATGGCAGCCTAGTAAATGAGAGAAGATATTTTCAAATGATATTCTTTATAAGTGGTTAATATCCCAAATACATAAAGAACTATACAACTCAGGAACCAAAAAGCAAGTGACCCAATTAAAAATGGGCAGAGGGCCCAGATAGTAATTTTTCTAAAGAAGACATAGAAATGGCCAATGCACAAATAAAAATATGCTCAACATCACTCATCATCAGGGAAATGCAAATCAAAACTACAATGAGATATCACCTCACACCTGTCAGAATGACAGAAATCAAAAACACAAGAAACAAGTGTTGGTGAGGATGTAGAGAGAAAGGAACTCTTGTGTACTATTGGTAGGAATGCAAACCAGTACAGCCACTTTGAAGACATTATGAAGGTTCCTCAAAAAATTAAAAATAGAACTATCGTACAATCCAGTAATTGTGCTACGGGCATTTACCCAAATTAAAAAACAAATAAATAATTAAATAAAACAACCCACAAATTTAAGAGATATATGTTTTTGGGTGTTGAGTTGTATCAGTTTTTACATATTTTAGATACTAACTTTTTTTTGGAGATGTCATTTGCCAATATCTTCTTCCATTCAGTAGGCTGTTTTTTAATTTTGTTGGTCATTTGCTATGCAGAGGCTTTTCTTTTTGGTACAGTCCCAATAGTTTAATTTTATTTCACTCCCTTGTCAAAGGAGACACAATTTCATATTCAAATGTCATATTGTCAATGTCAAAGATATTAATGCCTCTCCTCTTTTCTAGAATTTGTATGATTTCATGTATCGTATTTAGGTCCTTAATCCATTCTGAGTTTATTTTTGCATATGGTGAAAGAAAGTGGTCTAGTTTCATTCTTCTGCATGTTGCTGTCCAGTTTTCCCAACACCATTTGTTGAAGAGATTCTCTTTTTCCCATTGCAGATTCTTGCCTCCTTTGTTAAATGAAGATTTTGAGATCATATATATATATATATATATATAATGGAATATTATTCATCCATAAGAAAGAATGAGATCTTGCCATTTCCAACAACATGGATGGATCAAGACTGTGTAATATTAAGCACAATAAGTTAATCAGGGAAATATCAATTTCATATGATCTCACATGTGGAATTTAAGAAACAAAAGAAATGAACAAAGGAAAAAATTCAAACCAAAAAATAGACTCTTAACTATAGAGAATAAACAAATGGTTACCAGAGGGGAAGTGACTGGGGGTATAGATGAAATAGGTGATGGAGATCAAGAGCACACTGACCTTGATGAGTGCTGAGTAGTATGGAATTTTTGAATCACTGTATTGTACACCTAAAACTAATATCAGTGTATATTAACTACACCAGAATTAAAATAAAATATAAACATAAAATAAAATAAAATAAAATAATAAAATAAAATAAAATAAATAGGAAACTGAAAAGAATGTATCTCAGAAAATGATATTCTGTTTTTGAAGTAGAACCATCTTTATGTTTCCAGAAAGTGATTTTCTTATCTAAGTAGTAGCTATGACTACTTTCAAGGACAGCAAAGAGAAGCACTATTAAGAGGTGGTTTACAAAGCACATACCCTCCCCAACCCCTGGGGATAAAAATATATGTTTATAAAAAATAAAAAATTAAAAAAAAAAAAAGAGGTGGTTTACATATGGAAGACTGGAAGGAGACTCCAGGCGAAGCAAGGCCTGCTACACAATCTTAGAACTGTGAATGAATTCACAATGAATGTACTTCATTAATTCTTGAATTTTTTGACTTTGTGTGTGTTGTGGGAAGCAATTAGAGGAATTAAAGGGTGAGAATGGCATTTAAATCTACTTTAAATTAGATTAATTATATTTATTTAAATTTATTTCTATATATTTAAATTAATTATATTTTTCTCTCTAATAACCCCACTTGTAAAAATAGATTTTCAGATATAGCATAATAGGCTTCATGAATAGGAAGAGAAGATACAAAATCATAGAGGCATATAAATGAAGATCCATTCACAATCAGTGTGGAATTTTTTGTTAACTATTACCTCTAATTTTTTTACTATGATGTGATTCATATACACGGTAAAATGTAAAATTTTCTCCTCACCAAAAGAAAGGACTTAATAGTAGAAAAGCTGCTAAAACAAAGAAAGACCTACTAAAATTCAAACATTTTCCTTTAAAAAAAAAAAAAAATATATATATATATATATATATATATATATATATATATCCCTTTAAATAAGCACAACCACATAACAAGAAAAAGTGAATTAGAATTATTTATAAGTCTGACTCTCAGAAAATACTATGGAAGTGGCAAGTAGAATTCTCCTTAGCAAAGGAAATCAGAAAAATCAACAAATCAAAAATTTATTTACTTTTAAAAAACATATCAACAGACTGCTATTACTTTGGTTAAGTGTCCTGGCTTGATGCATTTTTACAAACAGGTGCCTAATTTTAAAAAGAGCACTGGGATTCACCAGAATCTCAACAGCATGATTTTATATGACAGGTTTATTTGGATTACTATTTAGATGTAAAATATTTGGAATGGATCTATCTATTGTTTGTATGGGTTACCTTGTAGGAACTAGAAATGTATGTTGAAACCGTCAGCTACTGCATAAAATATTTCATTAACATCATGACCTCATTTGTTAGATTGAATTGCAGTCTTTTTGCCAAATTTCCCCAACGGATATTTTCTATTTTAAAGAAAACAAATAAAAACAGCACAAAAATTAGAAGACAATTAATTCATATCTGTGAAACATTCAGAATGCCTAGAATGCAACCATGAATGCGGTATATAACACAAAATTGTAATTACATTTCTATTACATTAAGGTTTAGGTAACAAATTACCTCATACTTTGTAAACATTTTTTTTTAAGATTTTATTTATTTATTTGGAAGACAGAGATCACAATTAGGCAGAGAGACAGGCAGAGAGAGAGGAGGAAGCAGGCTCCCTGCTGAGCAGAGAGCCTGATGCAGGGCTCAATCCCAGGACCCTAGGATCATGACCTGAGCTAAAGACAGAGGCTTTAACCCACTGAGCCACCCAGGTGCCCCACTTTGTAAACTTTTAAACTATCTTTAATGGCAGTGATTCATTCAAATTCAAATTAGATACTCTTAATTCTTTCTTCCCTATCCCCACATATCCCACACACAAACATACCTACATGTGTACATATATAAATTGAATGCAAATTAGTATTATTTGTAGAAAATATTTTAGATTTTATAAGACTATTTTAGAATATAAATTCTGGATAAGAGCTATTTTCATTAAGCTGGTAGAGTATCACAGATTATAAAGGTGCCAAGTGCTTGTTTTATGGGATTCCAACTTGATACTTGAGCTGTGTTTGCTTTTGATGTAACCAAACCTACCTGATAAGTGGAAGAGTAAACTCAACAACAGCCAATTGTAAAAAGCAGATTGGCATAAGGCTCCATGAAGTCAGATTGAGGTATGGAAAGAGACTATGGTAGATAAGAGAACAACATAAGTTCCCCATCTTACTGCCATCTTACAACTATTTGATCCTAATGGAAAATAAAACTGAAGGGTTCTGTGTGATTAGAATATGTGCTGACTTGTTTGCATCCAACAATGTGTGAAGTCAAAGGTAAAAGGGGCATTCTTTGTATTCTTGGAGAAGTGAGAATACAGCCTCAGCCCAGGGGAGACCCTAGAAGAAAAGAGAGTCAGTATGGGGAAGAAAGCAAAAATAGTGTTCAAGGAATTTTCAGGATGTGATAATACTCCAAAAGAAGAAGGTAACTGGCAGATGGAAATGTACCATGTGGAGGATGACTTCCCACCATAGCATGCATATCTATAAGCACACGGGCATACCTTCAATGCTTTCCACAAATACATGCATTAGACTATGAGGATTAAATAAACTTGCCTAAAATCATAAGACTAGATAGATTAACTTATAAAGTGAATACAAAAAAAGAAATCAAGAATGCCAAGGCCTAATTTTGAGGTGTATAGTAGAGGAGAAGGAGAATCTATGTGAATGCATGTTCTATAAGCAGATTCAGTGTCAATAACCTTGAAATCCTATAGTGTGAGTGTGTGTGTGTGTGTGTGTGTGTGTGTGATGTAGTAATGCTGTAAGATTCTATTCCTATTTCATACATCCCTACACACAAAGTTTACAAATTAAGAAATAATATCATATTGACTCCTATTTCACAGCTTCCTTATTAATTTTTCTTCTTAGCTCAATTAGGGTTAGATCCTGCCTAGTTTCATAAATCCCTTTCAAGAAATAGAAACTCTTCCCAATTTTCTAGCAAACATCTGAGGGTATGGTGAGTGTAACATGTCTATCTTTTTCTATTTAGCTAAAACTACAGTTGGGACAATATATGTAAGAGTGGAGGGAGGTAGGAGAAGGAATTTCCATGACAAAGTTTAGACAGATCCTCTAACAGTTTTTATTCAGTAACAGAATTTTCTAAAGCAGTTTCAGTATGGCAACATATCATAAGTAAATTGAGTAAATTGCATGTGTTTAAATAAACAAATCAACAACAACAACAACAACAAAAAACTCACACACAAATATTCTTACTGAGATAGGTAATATGAGCTGGCCCTGTAACTCCTAATAATTAGGATCAGGCATTGGGCTTCCCAAGCTCCATAGACTTAGAAATGGCCAAGACATAAAGCTGCCTAGTCACATCTTCTCATCATCAGTTTCCATGCCTTGAATTTCAACTTGTGTTGTCCTTAAAACCCTTCTATCCTACTCCCAAAAATTATCTATAGCCTCTATTTTATCATACTGTACTTTGATTAATTGTATTAGCAGTGAAACTTTCACAGCTCTCAGGCCATTTATAAAGCCCGAGGTTGCTTAGTAATACTAGATTGTAAATGCTTTCCAACAAAACTAGGCTATGCTACTTTTTATTCTCTATCTTAATCTTGATTTCTCTTTTCCAGTGACCTGATCACCAGTTTATAATTTTTTTTTAACTTTTTATTTTTTATAAACATATATTTTTATCCCCAGGGGTACAGGTCTGTGAATCCCCAAGTTTTACACACTTCACAGCACTCACCAAAGCACATACCCTCCCCAATGTCCATAATCCCACTCCCTTCTCCCAAACCCCCTCCCCCCAGCAACCCTCAGTTTGTTTTGTGAGATTAAGAGTCACTTATGGTTTGTCTCCCTCCCAATCCCATCTTGTTTCATTTATTCTTCTCCTACCCACTTAAGCCTCCATGTTGCATCACCACTTCCTCATATCAGGGAGATCATATGATAGTTGTCTTTCTCTGCTTGACTTATTTCGCTAAGCATGATACGCTCTAGTTCCATCCATGTTGTCGCAAATGGCAAGATTTCATTTCTTTTGATGGCTGCATAGTATTCCATTGTGTATATATACCACATCTTCTTGATCCATTCATCTGTGGATGGACATCTAGGTTCTTTCCATAGTTTGGCTATTGTGGACATTGCTGCTATAAACATTTTCTTATTAAAAAAAATCAGAAGCTTTTATAATACATTTTATTTAGGAAACCAGTGTATTTGTTACATAGCCAGATCCCTGGCAAGGAAATAGACACACATAGAGACTATACAGTTGTAGGAGGCAATTCTCAAGCAATCTCACATAATTAACACTTAAAAATCTTCCTGACCTTTTTCCACTCCTCAGTCTGAAACATTCTTTTCTTACTGTGCTTGAATCATAATTCCAATTCTCTCTCCCTGAACTTCAGATGGGCTTCTCAAAATATTTGTAGTTTTTTTTGTTTGTTTTTTGTTTATGTGTGTGTGTGTGTGTGTGTGTGTGTGTGTGTGGTGTGTAAAGCTGATAAACCACAGATAATAACAATTTTTGGCAGTTCTCCTGAAACAGTTCTCAATCATCAACTGTCTACTTGGGTGTCTCATCTAGCCTGTATTTATTATTCATGGTTTGACACTTTATCTGAAAAATGGATTTGGTTTCCATTGAAAATTTTGTGTCAGAATATGAATTTACACATCAACCTCCATGGCCCAGACTTCATTAATATTTCTTTAGGAGTCTGGCAAAAATTTAGTGACAAAACATCTTTGGCACTGATTGGTCCTACTTTTCCATTTCATTTTTTCATTAATGTTTCTGGTCACCAGAGCATCTGGTGTCAAGGCATCCACTCACTACAACCTGAAAGATTATTCCTAGCATCTTTATGTTCCATCTGCAGCCACATTCACCACTTGAAAACTGTATTAGAGATTAGCTGTCCTGATTGGATATATCCCTGGTATATATAAGGATGTGATTTAGGCAACCTGGATGCTGTACTATGTTTCAAATATGCAAGAGAACAAATAAAAATGTAATGTGAGTACTAGGACCTTCTCATTTAATGAAAAAATGAGTATGATTGTTTTCTAGAATGAAATATTCTGAACTAGAAGTGAGAAGATAACAGTGTGATTAGATTTCCTTCAACCAGGTTTCCAGTAAATTCCGTAGATGTGTAACTACAGCTGGGTTAGTGCAGGGTAGGTTAAAATTGCATCATGGCTCTTAAGTACAGATATCTTAGTTGTTGACAAAAGGAGCTACCCTGAACAAATTGAGATGGTGCTGTATATGTGCAATAAAGCCAAAAGAAATCAGCCAAGGCAATTTCTCAGAGGGACATGCATTCCATTCTAAGAAATTTGGTATTACTTTAGATGATGAATCAGGGAGCATTTAAAGATTTTAAGTGTAGGAAGGAAAAAAAAAAGGAATATCATATTTTCTTAACACTTTTTAGAGTGATTTCTCTTAGAGCAACATGAAGAACTATGACAGGGAAAGGTAATGTGATAAAAATTGTACTAAGGAAGAAGTCAGAGGGAATAGTTCAGAAAAAAGAAGACAAATATTACAAAAATTAGACAGTGAATGAAGGATAAATTTTAGAACTATTTAGAAGATATCAGGAATACAGTGAGTTGATAATAAGTTGAATTTAGTTAATGGAGGCATATTTTGTTTTAAAGATTTTATTTATTTATTTATTTATCTATTTATCTATTTATTTAAGAGTGAGGGCAAATGAGACCACAAGCACTGGGTGGGAGAGGGACAAGCAGAATCTGCACTGAGCCACAGAGTCCAATGTGGGGCTTGATCCCATGACTCTGAGATCATGATCTGAGCAGAAATCAAAAGTTAAAAGCTTCACCAACTGAACTAGCCAAGTGTCCCAATTGAGGAATGTTTTTATTTAAATATACAGGAATGCTATCATAGTATTCTGCCCTTGTAAATCTGATTTCCCATGCTAGAGTTTCACCTTGCACTAGGGACGGGAGTGAGCAAAACTGTGTGGTATCCTAATATACAGGCAACAGTGACTATGTTTTAGGCAAGTGGAGTAAGATCTGGGTTTATTTAATGTTTTATCAAATGTTCATCAGCTAGTCCCCTGGTCATGATGATATTATGTATGGGCAAATTATGAAAATGAGTTTAGAATAACTCATTTTAGAATTTAACTCATTTAGAATTTTTAGATTTTAGAATATCAAAGAAAGGGAGCTATATTCCATCCATGGAACTTTCAATTGAAACAAATAAAACATAAAAAAAATTAAGAGACTTGTTTTTCAATATTAAATAGTATATTACTGTGAACACCACAATACTTTTTTCTCTACTGTTGTCTAATAACACATTTTGTGGAGAAATGCCACAACTGAGATTTCAATATAGTCATTTTTAAAATACCAACCCAAATTTGGCAAAAGAGTTGAGGAATTGTCTTACTTAAAAGGAAAACACTGGAGGAAGAAGGTTCAAAAGAAAAACATACCTAAATCTTGATTTGCTAACCAAGTAAGTTCATAAAAAGAACATTCAGTATTTTGTGAGCCATAAAAACTTATCTTTAATTTAAACTACAAATTATTTTCTGCCAAACCTAAAAGCTTCTTGAGTAATGAAGAAATCCTAATAAGTATTTTGAATTTCACCAATCATAAGGCACAGCCATACTCTTTAAGAAAACTTAAATGTGTGAGTTATTTCCTGGTTTTGCATTTGTTACATCTTGAAATCATTAAAGTGTATTTTACAACAGCTGATATTATGTGTTTGTTTGTTTGTTTTTTCTTTTTTTTTATTAATTTTTTAATTAATTTTTTATTTTTTATAAACATATATTTTTATCCCCAGGGGTACAGGTCTGTGAATCACCAGGTTTACACACTTCACAGCACTCACCAAAGCACATACCCTCCCCAATGTCCATAATCCCACCCCCTTCTCCCAAACCCCCACCCCCCAGCAACCCTCAGTTTGTTTTGTGAGATTAAGAGTCACTTATGGTTTGTCTCCCTCCCAATCCCATTTTGGGCTTAAGTGGATAGGAGAAGAATAAAGTGTATTTTAAAATGAGATTCCAACATACCTTCCATACCACAAATCTTCAAAATACTTTCTCATGAGGCTATCAAGATATGCATTACTTTTGTAGTATGCATCACATTCAGTGTGTGATAAGAACTGCCTGTTCAACTTACATCTATTTATAGAAAAATTTTAGACAAAGTGCAGGACATTTTTATTGATCATTCTGTCCTTACTGCTAAATACACAATTCTTTAGTTATACATAGCAAGTAACAAGAATATCATGCAATGGTATCCAATTTACACAAAAATTATACCCATTCTTTTTTTTTTTTTTTATGCTCTATAACACCTTTTTATCTAGACTTCCTATCCATAACATTGTTCTCAGAATAAAAGGCAAAATCTAGATATTAAAAAAAATGCTGGCGAGGATGCGGAGAAAGGGGAACCCTCCTACACTGTTGGTGGGAATGCAAGCTGGTGCTGCCACTCTGGAAAACAGCATGGAGGTTCCTCAAAATGTTGAAAATAGAACTGCCCTATGACCCAGCAATTGCACTATTGGGTATTTACCCTAAAAATTATACCCATTCTTTAAGATTTTGCTTACCTAGGTAATCCTTTGCATTACAAAATCTAGAACTGCAGGTTAACTCCACGAACGCATACAGAATAGCTCCTACCCTGAACCTCCAGAGAAAGCAGAACCATTTGCATAGTCTACAATTGTCACTTCCAGTCCTCAGGAATAGGATTTATCATGGAATTCATTTTCACTCTCTTTTCAACGATATGAGATTGCTTGACTTTCTGGCTGCAGGGGATCCCAGTAATTTTTCTCATACTAGCACTGGAAAATTCACTCCCTACACAGGGAGAAATCTCAAGAAGTGAAAGGATAGCATGGATTTCAAACTCTCACAGGCCAAGAAAACTATTTCTTTTTAATTGTGTTTTGGTTTGTGCTATATTAAAAATCATCTCTATTTCTATGTGATATGTACACAATAAATAGGCTTTCAGAATGATTAAACACCTTAGCCTCACTTCAGCTATTATTTTCAAAAGCCATTGATTTGGGGCATAGCAGAAAACCATAGCAAATATTTATGAAATCATTTGATTCCAGTGCTGTTGCTGAGTATCTTTAATATTCTTATCTTTCCTAAAGAGTATGTATCTTACATTTTTCAAGTAATAATTAGAAGCTAATTCATGACTTTTATAAATTATTTTAAATTTATAAATAGCATATAAATTATTAATAATATTAATTACTATTTAATTATTTATTAATAACACATATTTCTGATTTCCCACAGAAACTATGATCTGACTTTACCTTTCCATTTTTTTCCCTCAAATTTAGAATGTAGGATTATTTCACTAAAAATGGCTAAAAACATAAAGTAATTCATTTTAGAGAAGAATTTGGTAAAAAGTCAGTTGAATCCCAGTAAAAATACTCTAAAGCATGAAACAAAAAGTCATTATAGTAAGTCATCTGTGGATAGCAAAGATGATTATTTAATTTTTAAAACTTCTCATTCATAAAAAATGATAAAGTACTCTTTTGGTGGAAAAATATCCTGAAGTTGTTCTTGAAAACATCATTTTTCCTGATTAATTACTTGATAATGTATTAACTGAAAAAAGTAAATAATAACTCTATTTTCCCCAACACTATTTCTTCATCTAAATTTTTTAAATATAGTATGAGTTTCTGTCTCAGTATTTTAAAAATGCTAAAATTGCAGTAGATTAACACAACAAGTTTCAGGTCTTCTTCATTCTACTTTTTTTTTTTTTTTAAGATTTTATTTGTTTATTTGACAGAAAGACACCGCAAGAGAGGAACACAAGCAGAGGGAGTGATAGAGGGAGAAGCAGGCTTCCTGCTGAGCAGGACCCCCCCCCCCTGCCCCCATGCAATGAGGAGCTCCATCCCAGGACCCTGGGATCATGATCTGAGCTGAAGGCAAATGCTTAACAACTGAGCCACCAGGCACCCCATTCTTCATTTTACTTATGCATCACAATTTTGTCTGGAGGCTGACTCCACATAGTCACATAGGATACTAGACTAATATAAGCTTCACTTTTTTACACTTACACCTTCAGGAACATCTACTCACCTGGATCTATGAATCAAGAGCAGAAACAGCTGGAGAGGTATGTACCAGTTCATTTTTGCTTTGGCCTGTAATTAATATGCATCGTTCTATCCAAAACTCATTTTCAAAATTTATCACATCATGTTTCTCAAAGAATCATATGAAATTTGAAAAATCTGGGAGAGGCTATGAATATTTGTTGACCATTCTATTTTTGAAACAATAATTAAGAAAAAGGAAATACGATCAGGTGCATTAATTCTCTCCAGTTATAAAATCATCTCATCTTATATTTTTATATCATGTAATTCCCTTTATGGGCTTTTAAACCTTGTACATTCTGCCAGAGACCTTTAGCTTTTCCATATGTTTATACACATTCACTATGCAGTTTACTGGTATCACACTAATCTACATACACTGATTCTTCTACTCACACATTCACATGAAACTTTCTCAACCTGAATATTTAGAAATGTGGATTTTTTTTTTCTTCTGCTGTACTACCTCATATGTTAAGTTTTGGAACATACACCACTAAATTTCAAGAATAAATAAGGTAATTACAGTAAAAATAATGTACCTTAAATTATAACTTGTTAGCATGTTACTCTTCAAAGACCAACTTGATTTTCTTGATTATGCTCATTCCTCATAATATTTCATACAAGTGTGAGGTAATTTCTATTTGTGACTTATAACATTCTTTTAATTAGATTGGGAGGAATAAATAGCCTAACAATCCATCTTTGAGATGCTTCACAGTAATGCTTGTAGTAAATACATAAAATAAACTACCTCTATATTTTCTACTGGTAATCGGTGTTTCTTTCTTTCTTTTTCCAATTAATTGATTGGCCTTCCTTGTATTTTAGGATTATTAGCTTGAAAAGATAATCTTTCTTTTTCAGAAGTAAAATGATGTCCCAAGAGGCAAAAGCTAAGGGTTGTCATAAGAACTCATATTTTTATTATCATGCCAAGTATTATTACAGAGACAATTATTTTGAGCAGTTACTTCCATTGCTCCTTCCACTGTTAGTGGTTTTGTTCCCATAGAGAATTTTCTGTTAGAAATAATAACTGACTTCTAAGCTGTAGTGCATAATTAATTTCCTAACATTGGGAGGTCTCAGGGAAAAAAAATGAACTTTTAATGATATATAAAGATAACATTAGTTCTTATATGAGATATTTTTGTTTGTTTAAACTTGGTATTAATGGTCAGGTTTTTTATGACACAACTGACTTTGCACATTTTGAAAACCAGAAAAGTGGCTGATCATTAATTTATAATTTTTATAGGAGAACTTATTTTATGATCATGTATATTAAATACCATTTTTCTTTAAATATATATATACATATATTTAATATATAAACATATTAACATATATTTAACATCCATCCACACTCATATGTATTAAATAATTGCACATAATGCTATGTAACAATTCATTATATCTTTATTGTGACCAAAGTAACTGACCATAATCTCTACAGCCAGACAAATTCATTCACCAGATCCAGAAAAGCCGACTTACAGTCACATAGTTTTATGATGCTCATTAAAATTAAATTACTACTTATATTGATTTTATTATAATATTCTGGAAATATTTTTCTAATGTCTATGTCTATGATATACTTGAATATTACAAAATAAATATTTTTCAACTTTAAAAATTAAAGCATTTACATATTAAAATAATGATGAAAAGGACAAGAACATGATTTTTCTTTAACTCTTGAATTCACTCAGAGAAAAGCACAGTGAGGTAATAAGAATGAAAATAGCAATGCACTCAATAGACAAATATTTCTTATATGAAAGACAATAGTTTTCTCTATAAGGTATATTCAAGTGAACTATAATTATGATGCTATAATCAAAGGTTTTGATTCCTTTGGGACCAATTTGTATAAGCTTCCCTTCTAGATTCTGTTGAAAAATCTATGGACAATTAATTCAATCCCTGTTCCTATCTAGGCATGCATGAATAAAAATTAGGTAATTTAATGTGATTCTCTTATTGTTATCACACCAAAAGCACATAAGAGTATCCTTGAAACTTTTTTCTACTTACAGGTGCACTGAACTAAACATATTTTAATTGCTTTATGTGTTCTTACTTGCACTATGGCTAATGAGCTTTAAAATAATATATTTCTTTCCCTATTGGGTAGACTTTAAATTAAATGTTTCAAAAGATATAAATCAAGTATATATTTCAGAAATATTCTTAGAAACATTTAATCATTCTATTTTCATCAAACATTCTTGGAAACAGATCACCAAAGGTGTCCTAAAACAATTACAAAATCTGAGTTTTCTTAAGTACTTCCCAAATAGAACATTAGGAGGCTTAGTTCACACGCTATGAGGCTTTATCATAGGTAAAACAACATACTTAAATAATCTCTGGGCTCTAAATCCTATTTGTGGAGTTCATCAAAATTAGATGCAACTATACATTAGTTAAAAATAGGTTACATTGCTTTTTGTCACCATGGTTTACAGATATAAATAGAAACTCTGAATTATACTAGACTAGTGGTGGAACCGAATTTCTTAAATGTTTTTCTTCAATCAAGATGCTGTTGTATTTTAATTATAGGCATTATCTCTTTTCCTTCCCACTTAAAGTATATACTTCATGAAGGACTTGCACTATTTATTATAGTTATTAATTAGCCTCAAATTTTATTAGAAACTGGTGATTTAGGATTCCTTCCAACTGATGTTTTTGTTACCTGTTTTTGCTGCCTGGAGGAAGCAATCATTTCAAATGATGATCCTGTCACCCTACTGTATTTTGTAATTCAAAAATAATATTCTGCATGTTTTGTTTCTAGAAAACTTAACTCCAAAATTTCATTTTTAGCTATATACATTAACAGCCAGATTTTTTTAAAGGGGTATGCATCCACCATAATTATTTCGTATCAAATTTAGTCTAACCACTTCTCATGAATTCAGTCATCATATTCCTACCCTATCATCCTGGCATTTTTATCCTTAGTGGAATAAATTATAAACACAGATGGATAATCTGGGAAATATTCCACATGAATATTTTTTAAACACAATTCTTGTCAAGCACAGATTTTATAAGATTCAGTTTATAGTTTTAATAAACAGAGTTCTGATTATTAACTGTACCATTTTCAAAATCAAATGAGATGAGATCTTTTACATAAAGATTTATACAGCGCTACTGCCTTAAAAATCATTTTGAAATCCAAGCTGTCTTTTCCTTATGGTGTTAAAAAAGCAAAGTAAGTTTGACTCAGGACAAAGAAAATGTTTTTGTGTTCAGTTGTTCAAGGTCCACAGTTAAGTCTATTCCTTTAGGAAAATGCTCACTGTCCTGTGAAAAATATTAACCCAGATTTGAGTGGAATGTAGTAGCTCTCATATTTCAACTTATCTTTTGGTTCCCTAGTAATCATACTCTTTCTCTCTCATTTTTTCCCCCCAGTCAGTTGTCTTATTCCATTGTGTCCCTTCCTCTTCATTTTCCTACTTGATATCTGAAATGGTTAGTTTGCTTCCTTTAAACATATCTCCATGGAGTGATGACCTAACAACAGACATAAATCCAAAAGTAGGCATAGTAGAAGGGCACAAACTCCCACATATACCACACAACATCATCGATATGTACATGCGATCCCAAAAGAACAGAAAGGAACCCATTAGAACTTTACCTCTTTCCTTAAACAGATTTGGACATGAACCAGGTAACAATATGGGTAGGAAAATCATTAAAGGTAAATTTATAAAGGGGTCAGTTCTCTAAAAATGGGGAAGTATACAAGACAGTCACAGACAGATGACTAGTGGCAGAAATAGTTCTATCTTAAATTTAAACATCATGGAGGCCTACAAAAAACAAGAGGCTTTTGCAGAGGTGCCAAATAAGTTATCCAACATCCTCAACAGGTGAACTGGTGTGGAAGTGGGAGAGTAGATTGGTATATGGCTCCCAGCTGGAACTGCAGGAGTTCTCCAAGTCTTCACCAACTTCAAACTTAGGCTAGACTAAGAATGTTCAAGATGAAATTTTGGGAAATTAAATCCAATGATTACTTATTGAGATGAGTTTCCAACATAGATGAGATAATCTGTTCCTTAGTTTCCTACAAAGAACAGAGTTCATAGATAATTAGCTGTGCATATTAAGCAGCTGAAGTTAAACAAGAAATAGTAACTAATAAACATAACAAACTAGATATTTTTTGCTTGCCTGTCCAGATCTACTCTTGGTCCTTTTCTGCCCTGTATTCTACTACAGAAGCCTGACGTCCACTGACTTGTTTGTATGTAGTCTGTTGACATCTGCCTTCCCTTTGCTTTGTTCCAATGGGAATCATTCACAGGACATTAAAGCATGATAGAAATCCATGGTGTGTTTATTCGCTTGGGGTCACTGGGGTCTGTAGTATGGCGGTGGCCCCAATCTTCCACCTAACCAGAGATCCTGTATCATGGCTGCTATTTCAAGACAAAAGCTCTTAGCAGATATAGATTATTGCTTTATCTTTTTGTTTCTGCAGATCTAAGGAGAATTAAAGTATAATTATTTTTAATAGTTTCTGAGTAATTACCTTACCATTACTTGTTTGTTTCATAACCCTTTTCTCACTTTTATTTACAGTTCAACATTGAATGTCCAGGTGTCCCATGTTTCCTTTCAAGTACCTGCAACATACTTATAATAGTTTCTGGCATAAAGGAGGTTAACATTTTATACTTCAAATTATTTTTATCTTCAAAATATCAGTATGTATTAGAAAGTGTCTCTTCAATACCAGTTTTTTAACTGAAAATGTTTCTTTATGCTTGAAAATGTACACACTAGTATATACCAGAAACATTAGTGTTTTATTTTTGTTGGTGATATATTCAACATCAAGAAGAATAGAACTAGTGATATAGTTGAACTGTTTAATAATAAAAGACTCACCTACAAATGTTGTTTCATATAACTTTTACTGTTTAGCTCCTCTGAAATAGATTTGAAGTAAAATATCTAGATATTTTATGTCAGAAAAATACTACTTTTCAGCACTTTCATTTTATGATACTTGGGCATATGTTCAATTGTCATCCTTTCTACACCCCAGAAACAAAAATTATTACCTGTATTTGCTGAGGATGAGAAAAGTTAGGAGACTTTCCTTCTAATAACAGGTAAAATTGGTACTCAAATAGCAATATTAGTTTTGCTTCTACTATAACATACTATAATAGTCAATTGGAACCTTTTTTAGATGTTGGCATTGGAGAAAGTTCAATTAAACAGTGGCTTAGATGTAAAGAAATATTACGTCTACCTGAGGGGTAAGCTATGTAGACTTGAAGACAATTTTTCAGGTTATGTATAAAAGCAAACCAAAATTATCCTTGGGAATGATTTCATGATGTCTTGTTCCTTAAATAAATGTCAATTCTTTCTTGGTGTCCTGAAGAGACACTTAAGCCTCCAAATGTTCCTCCAAAGTTCAAATGACAAATGTATGCCATCTGGAAACTGCAATTAAGGACTTTAAAATATATCTAAAAGGTTACTTCTCATTTACTTTCAGGATGTAGAAAGCAGGAAAAAGTGTTCTTTCAAATTTAACAACTAGTAAAAGCCAGATAATCTCAAAATCAAAACTTGTCTTAAACCCATTAGAAAGCTAAGGTTGCAGGACACCTGAAGAGGCTTTGAGGTTCCTGCCCTCACTTAGAGAAAGCTTGCATAACTGTGACAACAGAACAAAGACTGTGCTGCAATGCAAATGAATAAGAATTCAGACATGTGTTTGTTTTCATTAATTGCTAACAGTTAAATATTGTCTTTCATGATAGTACAGAACATCAGGAAGCCATAGACAGAAGTGGAGTTTGTACCATTCTCCGATTCTACTTCATGGACTTTCATGTGGAACTCAAGAAAAATGAGGAGTAGAGTTTGTACCATTCTCCGATTCTACTTCATGGACTTTCATGTGGAACTCAAGAAAAATGAGGAGTAGAGTTTGTACCATTCTCCGATTCTACTTCATGGACTTTCATGTGGAACTCAAGAAAAATGAGGGTAGGATGGAAAATCAGACAATGACTCTCAGTGGTACAGGTCTGGGAGAGAGGAAAGTGCTGCTTGTGTAGAAAAGACAGGAACTTGTCTCAAACCATTTCCCCTAAAGGAAAAAGGAAAAAAAGACATAAAGAAAGAGAAGAAGGAAGGAAGGCAGGCAGGAAGGAAGGAAGAAAAGAGGAGAGAAAAGAAAACTCAAGGCCCTGGGAATTAGGCCGCAAACTTCTTCTCTTCTTAGTCACAGATGGAGAGCTACTGTTGTTGAGGGAAGAAAAAAATGAAGCAGAGGAATATGGGAATCTATAACCCCTGGAGCAGAGGCAGTAAATTGTCCTGAACCCAGATAATTAGTGATATCCCAACACTGAAAAGAGGGCAGATAGATCACTGAGAAAGACCTATCTCTGAGACTCAGAGACATTAAACCTTCCTAAGACTAGACCAGGACATAAGGACAAATGAAAAACTTCCC
The DNA here is from genome assembly GCF_964662115.1 of Mustela nivalis. Classification (NCBI taxonomy): domain Eukaryota; kingdom Metazoa; phylum Chordata; class Mammalia; order Carnivora; family Mustelidae; genus Mustela; species Mustela nivalis. The sequence continues at coordinate 18,079 of NW_028134524.1, read as the reverse complement.
CACTGTCCAGAAAACTCTCCAAAATAAAAATTGAGAAGGGGCATGCCATTTCCCAAGCATACATACTATGTTCCTCAGTCTCTACTGCTGATAGTCTTTCGACTAAAATGTCATGAAATAGACACACACATACACACATAAACACACACACACATACACACACACACTGGAATATATTTCAGGCCAAAATAAAAAAGGAAATTATACCATTCACAGCAGCATGAATGGACTTCAAGGGCCTTATGCAAAGTAAAATAAGGTAGACACAGAAAAACAAATACTGTTTGATCTCACATATATTTGGAATCTAAAAACATCAAACTCAGAAGCGAAAAGAACAATGGTGTTGCCAGGGGCTGTGAAGTGAGAAAAATAGGAAGATGTTGGTCAAAGGTACAAACTTTCAATTATGAGGTAAGTTCCAGATATAAAATATACAGCATGGTGACTATAGTTCACAATACTGTATCATATACTTGAAAGTTTCTATGAGAGTTTTAATATTTTCACCATAAAAACAACAAAATGGTAATTATATGGGGTAAAAGATGTGTTAACTAGTCTTATTGTGGTAAACAATTTGCAATATATATCAACGAAATAATTATATTGATTACATTAAACATATATAATGATATAATGTCATATGTCAATTAAATCTGAATAAAGATGGAAAAAAGAAAAAATTAAACAAATCACAAAATAAAAAAATATATTGTTTCTACATGTATAAAACATAATGAAAAATGTCCTTAATATTTTAAGTACTCTTATAGTAAACTGTCAGCTTAAAAAAGGAAATGACCAGTAAGTAAGAGCAAAATTACTCTATCTTCCTGATAATCAAATACATCCAAAATACAACTATTTCTACACATAACAGTTTACATAGAGAAAATAATACTCCTGTGATCTTGTGAATACAAAAATTATAACATATAATTGATATGAGTGTAATTGGGTATAACCTTCTAGGTGGCAATGGGTAATCTGCTTAACATTTAAATAGTATATGTCCCTTTGCTATTTTTTAAAGAATTTTTTATTACAAAAATTTATGCTAAAGAGGTCATCAGAGAAGTATGCAAAGGTATATAGAAAGGGTGTTTATTTGTTTTTAATAACATAAAATTGATAATGAATTCCCCAAATTCATCAATATTAAAACAGATGAATTCATCATACAGCTAGAAATACTCATACTGAATACTGTATTGTAGAAATGTTTCATTTTGTACTTTATACATATAAATTGTTTATTTCATTAGCGATATAAAATATTTTCATTTTTTCAGATTAAAAACAACATAATTAGAGTATTGTTTTTTTTTTTTTTACAATTTCCAGACATTTCCTTTTATGTCTTGCCTGATATTTAAGTCATTAACACTTATCATCTGTAGAAGAAGAAACTTCCTGGGGTGTCTTGGTGGCTCAGTTGGTTAAGCATCTGACCCCTGATTTCAGCTCAGGTCATAATCTCAGGATTTTGAGTTCAAGCCCCACCTCAGACTCTTTGCTGGGTGAGAATCCTCCTTAAGATTCTTTCTCTCCCTCTGCATCCCACCCCCTCTCATTCTCTCTAAAAATTAAATAAATGAAAAGGAGAAGGAAATTCCTATTTGTACACAATTCTAATATTTCTTAAAAATAGTTTTTTGAAATAAAATATCTACATAATAAATAAATGGTTCATAATTTTAAAATTAAAGCAAAGAGACAGCTACATTATCATTCTGATTTATAAGTGAAGTAAAACATAGATTTGAATATAAACATTTTAAATTAAAATGAATTCCTTGGTATGAAGTGAGGTTTTGAAAAAAGAAAGTTATGGGGGGGAAGGACCCTTGAAATTTTTTTTTTTGAGATTCTATTTATCTATTTGAGAGAGAGCAAGTAAGAAAGACCACGAGAGGGTAGATGGTCAGAGGGAGAAGCAGACTCCCTGCAGAGCTGGGTGTCTGATGCAGGACTCAATCCCAGGACTCCAGGATCACGATCTGAGCTGAAAACAGTCGCTTAACCAATTGAGCCACCCAGGTCCCCAGAGATTTTAACTTTATGTCACAATGTCCTTGCTCTTCTCATCAGAACTAACTGGAAGACAACTACATGTATTCCTCCTGTAGTTTTCATAATAGGGGTGTAGATGTCATAGGAGCGCTGAGTAAGCCCCCAGCCCCTCCTAATTGGGTATATAGCATGCTTCCCTAAAGGACGACTAAAGCTGGGCACCTGTGTGGTGCAGTTGGTTAAGTGTCTGACTTAGTTTCAGCTCAAGTCGTGATCTCAGGGTCCTGAGATCAAGTCCTGAATTGGGCTCTAGGCTCAGCATGGAGTTTGCTTAAGATTCTGTCTCTCTCTATCCCTCCCACTAGTGCTGTCTCTCTCTCTCTAAAATTAAAAAAAAAAAAAACAGTTAGCTAAAGATATGCTAAGAAAGTGTGTTTATTGATTTTTGCATAGCATATCTTAATAGTGCAAATATTTGCATTTCAGTAATGAAAGGGAAACTGTTATTGTTACATTATTAATAAAATTTGTCTATTTGTTAATTTTAATATAAAAATAGTACTTGATAGAATCAAAGAAAGATAACAAAAAGGAGTAGTGAGAGAGGATATCCTTGTCTTGTTCTTGATCTTAATGGAAAATCTTCAGTTTTCTTGTTCCTCTAGGTTTTTATAGTCTTTACTAAGTAGAGAAAGTTTACTTCCATTCCTAGTTTACTGAGAGTTTTTATTATAAATTTGTGTTCATTATTTTTGCCAAATGTTTTTGTTGCACCTACTGATATGATCATGTAATTTTTCTGTTTTAACCTGTAGATGTGATGGATTACCTTAACTGATTTACAAATGTCAAACCAGCCTTTCATACCTGGGATAAATCACATAGGTAATGGGATGTAATTCCTCTTATACATTGTCGGAATCAATTTACTAATATTTTGTTGAGGATTTTTCCATGTTTCGTCTTGAAAGAAATTTGTCTGTAGTTTCTTTTTTTGTAATGTATTTCCTTGGTTCTGTATTACAGTAATGCTGGCCTCATAGAATAAGTATAACTATTTCTATCCTCTGAAAGCAATTACAAAAGAGAACTGGTTTCATTTCTTCTTCAAATATTTAGAACTCACTAGTGAGCCCATCTGGGCCTGATGCTTTCTATTTAGGGAGGTCAATTACTCTTTCAATTTCTTTAATAGCTATAGATCTATTTAGATTGTCTGTTTCTTCTTTTTTTATGATTTTATTTATTTATTTGACAGACAGAGATCCCAAGTGGGCAAGCAGAGAGAGAGGGGGAAGCAGGCTCCCTGTTGAGCAGAGAGTCTGATGTGGGGCTAGATCCCTGAACCCTGAGATCATGAACTAAGCCAAAGTCAAGAGATTTAACCCACTGAGCCACCCAGGTGCCCAAAGATTGTCTGTTTCTTCTTATGTGAATTTTGGTAGCTTATGAATTTCAAGGAATTGGTCCATTTCATCCACATTATTTAATTTGTGGGTGAAGAGTTGTTCGGAGTATGTTTTTATTATTCATTTAATATCCATGGGGTATACTGATATCCCTTCTTCCATTTATGTTCATAATTTGTGTCTTCTCTCTCTCTTTTTCCTTAGCCTGACTAGACACATACCAATTTTGTTGATGGCTTCAAAAACCCAGCTTTTGATTTTGTTGAATTCTTTATGTTTCCTGTTTTCAGTTGCATTATTTTTGCTCTAATTCTTACTATTTCTTTCCTTCTATTTACTTTGGATTTATTTTACTCTTCTTTTTCTAGTTTCCTAAGTTGGAAACTTAAGGTTATTGATTTTAGATCTTTCTTCTTTTCTAACATAATGCATTCAATGCCATAATTTTTCCTCTAAGCACTACTTTTGTTGCATCCTAAAAGTTTTGGTAATTTGTGTTTTTATTTTCAATTAGTTCAAACTATTTTTTAAATTCTCTTGGGATTTCTTCTTTCAACTACATGTTATTTAGAAATATGTTTTTTAATCTCCACATACTTGGGGATTTTTCCAGTTATCTTGCTGTGGATATCACTCACACATGGAATTTAAGAAACAAAACAAAGGGAGAAGAGAGAGAGGGAGAGAGAGAGAGAAACCAAGAAAAAGACTCTTAAGTATAGAGAACAAACTGATGGTTATCAGTGGGGAGGTGAGTGGGAGAATGGGTAAAATAGGTGATGGGGATTAAGGAGTGCACTTGTGATGAGCGCTGGGTGTTGTATGGAATTACTGAATCACTATATTGTATACCTGAAACATATTACACTGTATGTTTACTAATTAGAATTTAAATAAAGCTTAAAAACTAAATAAAAGTAGATATTGTATAATTTCTATTTTTACCTTGTTAGGGTGTGATTTATGGCCCAGTATATAGTCTCTTTTGGTCAATATTCCATATGAGCTTGATAATATATATTTTGCTTTTGTTGGATAAGTAGTCCATAGATACAGTTGGTTAGGGCACCTGGGTGGCTCAGTGGATTAAGCCGCTGCCTTCGGCTCAGGTCATGATCTCAGGGTCCTGGGATCGAGTCCTGCATCGGGCTCTCTGCTCAGCGGGGAGCATGCTTCCCTCTCTCTCTCTCTGCCTGCCTCTCTGTCTACTGTGATCTCTGTCTGTCAAATAAATAAATAAAATCTTTAAAAAAAAAAAAAAGATACAGTTGGTTAATGGTGTTACTGAGTTCAACTCTGTCCCTACTGATTTTCTGGCTACTGGATTTGTCCATTTCTGATAGAGGGGTGTTGAACTATGAGAGTGAACTCATGTTTTTCTCTTTACAGTTCTATCAGCTTTTGACTAACATAGACTGACACTCTGTAGTCAGACATCTGCATATTAAGGATTGTTAATTTTTTTTCTAAAGAATTGACCCATTTATCATTATATAACATCCCTGATAACTTTATGTCCCTCACAACTTTCCTTGTTTTGAAGTCTGCACTGTCTGAAATTAATATCACTTCTACTTTCTTTTGATTAGTGCTAGCTTGGTGTTTTTTTCCTATCTATTTGCTTTTAATTTGTATGTTGCTTTTAATTTGTATGTCTTTTTATATAAGGCAGGCTTCTGGTAGGCAACATGTAGGTGGGTATGATTTTTTGAATGACTCTGACAATCTCTGTTTTTTAATTTATGCATTTAGATCATTGGCATCCAAAACAATTATTGATATATTTGAATTCCTATCTATTATATTCGTTATTGTTTTCTATTTGTTGCTCTTTTCTTTTTTTCTTATTTATGCCATCTAACTTTTTTCTGCCTTATGATGTTCTAATCAAGGCTTTGATATAATTTTCTCCCCTTTCTTCACATATTAGTTCCTTTTATTTATTTGCTCTACTTTTTGTAGTAGTGGCCTTAGGGTTTGTAATACACATTTGGAACTAATACAAGTCTATATCCAAGTAACACTATATCATTTCAAGGGCAGTGTTAGCACCTTACAATAATAAATAATCTTAACTTCTATCCTTTGTGTCATTGTTTCATTCATTTCACCTATATACAAGCACACATAAGCATATAATAATAGCAATAATGTCTTTGATTATATATTCTTATGTATTTACCATATATATAAGAAAAATAAAACTTTTTATTTTACCTTTATTTTTTCTTTCTTAAACACTTTTTCTTTATGTACATCTGAGAATTTTTGCCTATATTCTTTTCCTTCTCTCTAACATACTTCATTTAATGTTTCTTACAAGGTATGTCTTCTGGCAAAAAAAATCTCTTGATTTATGTTTATCTGAAAAGTATTCACTTCTTTATTTTTGATAGAAAATTTTCCAGAGTACAGAATTCTAGGTTTATTTGTGTGTGTTTTTTTTCTTTCAACACTTCAAATATACATTCTACTTTTTTCTTGCTTACATGATTTCTCAGGGACTTTGTTCCTATTTAAGTATGATGGTTTTACTGCCAAAATAAATCATCCACTTAAGAAATGGGCAGAAGACACGAATAGATATTTTTCCAAAAAAGACATGCAGATGGCCAAAAGACACATGAAAAGATGCTCTACATCATTCATTACCAAGGAAATACAAATCAAAGCCATAATAAGATACCATCTCACACCTGTCAGAATGGCTAAAATTGACAATATGGGAAATAACAGAATTTGGCAAAGATGTGGAGAAAGGAGAGTCTCTTAAACTGCTGGTGAATGCAAAGTGGTGCAGCCACTCTGGAAAATAGTATGGAGGTTCCTCAAAATGTTAAAAATAGAATTACCCTACAAGCCAGTAATTGTACTACTGGATATTTTACCCAAAGGATACAAAAATACTGATTCAAAAAGGCACATGCACCTGAATGTTTATAGTAACTCTAACAACAATAGCTAAATAGGAAAGAGCACGAATTTCCATCACCTGATGAATGGATAAGGAAAAAGTGGTGTGTGTACACACTTACACACACACACACACACACACTGGACTGTTACTTAGCCATCAAAAGATGAAATTCTGCCATTTACAGTGATGTGGATGGATGTAGGGTGTACTATGCTAAGTGAAACAAGTCAGTCAGACAAAGACAAATGCCATATGATTTCATTCATATGTGGAATTCAAAAAATAAAACAGAGGAGCATAGGAGAAGGAAAAAAAGAGAGAGAGAGAGAGAGAGAGAGAGGGAAGCAAGCCATGAGAGACTCTTAACTATAGAGAAGAAACTGAGGGTAAATAGAGGGGATTTGGGTAGGGGAATAGCTAAATGTATGATGGGTATTAAGGAAGGGCACTCATTGTGATGAGCACTGGATGTTATATCACTAAATTCTACTCCCAGAACCAGTATTACCGTATACATTAACTAACTAGAATTTAAATAAAACTTGAAAGAAACAAATAAAAAAAATTGTGTTTTTTCCCCTCTAGGTTTTCTTAGAATTTTTTCTCCTTCTTTGATTTTTTGTTATTTGAAAATGATATGCCTAGGTTTAGTTTTTTGATGTTCATGTTACTTGGTGTTCTCTGAGTTTCATAGATATGTGGTTTCTGAGATTAATGTAAGGAAGTGTGCAGTCATTATTAAAATTGAAAAAAAAACTCCTGTCCCTTTCTGTCATTGTCCTTCTAATATTCCTATTCCAGACCCGTCACATCTTTTGTAGTTGTCCCACAGCCTTTGGATATCCTATCCTACTTCCCCCCCCCCCCTTTATTATTCATTATATTTGCTTTTCAGTTTTGGAGATTTCTAATGAAATATTCTCAGGCCCAGATATTCTTCCCTTAGGGGTATCCAATTTACTAATGAGCTCATTAAAGGCAGTCTTCATACCTGTTATAGTGTTTTTTTGCTTTTTTTTGTTTGGTTTTGTTTTTGTTTTGGGTTTTTTGTTTGTTTGTTTTGTTTTGTTTTGTTTGCTTTAACATTTCTTTCTGGGTCTTTCTTAAAATTTCTGTTCTCTGCTTACACTGTCCATCTGTTCCTGTAAGCTGTCTCCTTTATCCATTAGACCCCATGGCATACTAATCAAAGTTGTTTTAAATTCCTGGTGTGACATTTCAAATATCCTTGCCATGTTTGTTTTTGATGCTTGTTTTCCCTCCTAAAATTGGTTTGGCTTTTGGTATCCCTTGTAATTTTTTTTTTTTTTTCGATAGCTAGATGAAATGTACCAGGTAAAAGAAACTGCTGGCCTTTAGTAATGTGGTAAGATGTTGGTTGAGCAAAAGCATCCAATGGTCCTAGGAATAGGTCTTAGTCTCTTAGTGTGCTTATGTCTCTGGATTGTGGACATCACAAAAATTTCTCAATTTCTGATTCCCCCTTATATGGGAAAGAATCTTAAGAGTGGTCTGGAGTTAGGAATTTCCCTTTTCCCACTTGGGATGCAAGTGCTGAATGAAGTTGAATATTTCCCTTTCTTCAGGTCAGTTATTTTCTGATAATACTCTAGAAGGATAAGCTCTGGTTAACTAGTTTCCATCAAAGGCAGTCCTTACTAATAGGAATAGAGTACTCTGAGATATCTCAAATGGTCCTTTTCCCTTCCCTCTGCCAGGATATGAGGGGATTTTGCCCCTATATACACTGCAAAAACCTGATGGAACTCTTGGAAGTAAACCTCATAGAACTGCGGGGCCCTCTATGACTGGGTCCCCTGTTGTTTTTAACTTTCAGAGTTGTCCACATTGAGCCTCAACTAATCCATAAATTATGATTCAGGTTTTCCTACTCAATCTGGCACTGGTTTTGACAGAGATTTCTGCTAGTGAGTCTTCATTCTGTTGACATGATTTCCTGTAACTGTTTTACTTTCTCTCCAATGGTGGGGCCATGGTTTGCCTTATATCCTTATCTCTCTCTAGATCCTAAAAAGTTGTTTATTTTTCAGTAAAATCAGTTTTTCCCTTGTCAGAATGGAGGAGCAACTTCCAAGCTTCTTACATGTAGAAACAGACAACAAATGTTTTCAATATAATTTTTCAAATGAAATATTTAAATATTTATGAAGCAAAGTCTAGTTTTTTAAACAGCACAGAAAATAACAAAACTTTTTTATTATTCTTATGAATATCAAGAGAATTATCAAAACCAGATTCTGAAAAGTAATAAGATGACAGTCACTTTTTTACTCCCTCTGATAATTATTATTATTTTTATTAACATATAATGTATTATTAGGCCCAGGGGTACAGGTCTGTGAATTGCCAAGTTTACACACTTCATAGCACTCACAATAGCACATACCTTCCCCAATGTCCATAACCCCACCATCTTCTCCCTACTCCCCTTCCCTAGGAAACCCTCAGTTTCTTTTGTGAGATTAAGAGTCTCTTATGGTTTGTCCCCCTCCTTATCCCATCTTGTATCATTTATCCCTTTCATATACCCTGAACCCCCCACATTGCCTCTCAACTTCCTCATATCTGGGAGATCATATGATAATTGTCCTTCTCTGATTGACTTATTTCACTAAGCATAATACTCTCTAGTTCTGTCCATGTCGTTGCAAATGCCAGGATTTCATTTCTTTTGATGGATACCTAGTATTCCATTGTATATATATACTACATCTTTATCCATTCATCTGTTGGTGGACATCTAGGTTCTTTCCATAGTTTGGGTATTTTGAACATTGTTGTGATAAACATGTGCCCCTTCAGATCACTACATTTGTATCTTTAGGGTAAATACCCAGTAGTGCATGCTGGGTTGTAGGGTAGCTCTGTTTTCAACTTTTTGAGGAACCTCCATGCTGTTTTCCAGAGTGGATGCACTGGCTTGCATTCCCACCAACAGTGTAGAGGGTTCCCCTTTCTCCGCATCCTTGCCAACATCTGATGCTTCCTTATTTGTTAATTTTAGCTGTTCTGACAAGTGTGAGGTGGTGTCTCGTGGTTTTGATTTGTATTTCCCTGAGGCCGAGTGATGAGGAGAACTTTTCATGTGTCTGTTTGCCCTCTGGATATCTTCTTTTAGGAAGTGTCTGTTCATGTCCTCTGCCCATTTCTTGTTTGGATTATTTGTTCTTTGGGTATCAAGTTTGATAAGTTTTTTATAGATTTTTGGACACTAGTCCTTTATCAGATATGTCATTTGCAAATATCTTCTCCCATTCTGTCAGTCATCTTTTGGATTTGTCAACTGTTTCCTTTGCTGTGCAAAAGCTTTTGATCTTGATGAAGTCCCAACAGTTCATTTATGCCCTTGCTTCCCTTGCTTTTGGTGATGTTTCTAGGAAGCAGTTGCTGTGGCTGAGGTTGAAGAAGTAGCTGCCTCTGTTCTCCTCAAGGATTTTGATGGATTCCTTTCTCACACTGAGGTCCTTCATCCATTTTGAATCTATTTTCATGTGTGGTGTAAGTAAATGTTTTTCCCAACATTTTCCCAACACCATTTGTTGAAGAGGCTCTCTTTTTTCCATTGGACATTCTTATCTGCTTTGTTGAAGATTAGTTGACCATTGAGTTGAGGGTGTATTTCTGGGATTTCTATTTTGTTCCATTGATCTGTGTGTCTATTTTTGTGCCAGTACCATACTGTCTTGATGATGACAGCTTTGTAATGAGCTTGAAGTCTGGAATTTTGATGTCACCAACTTTAGCTTTCTTTTTCAACATTCTTCTGGCTAGTCAAGGCCTTTTCTGGTTCCATGTAAATTTTAGGATTATTTGTTCCATTTCTTTGAAAAAAAATGATGGGATTTTAATACAGTTTGCATTAAATATGTAGACTGCTTTAGGTAGCAGAGATGTTTTCACAATATTTGTTCTTCCAATCCATGAACATGGAACATTTTTCCATTTCTTTGTGTCTTCCTCAATTTCTTTCATTAGTACTTTATAGTTCTCTGAGTACAGATTCTTTGCCTCTTTGGTTAGGTTTATTCCTAGGTATCTTATAGTTTTGGGTGCAGTTACAAATGGGGCCAACTTCTTAATTTCTCTTTCTTCTGTTTCATTGTTGGTGTATAGAAATGCAACTTATTTTTGTGCATTGACTTTATATCCTGACACTTTACTGAATTCCCATTCAAGTTTTGGAGTAGTGTCTTTTTAGTTTTCCACATATAGTATCATATCATCTGCAAAGAGTGAGAGTTTGACTTCTTTGCTGAATTGGATGCTTTTAATTTCTTTTTGTTGTCTGATTACTGAGGCTAAGACTTCTAATACTATGTTGAATAGTAATGGAGATAATGGACATCACTGATGTGTTCCTGAATGTAGAGGAAAAGCTCTCAGTCTTTCTCCATTGAGAATAATATTCGCTGTGGCTTTTCATAGATGGCTTTGATGATACTGATGTATGTGCCCTCTATCCCTACACTTTGAAGAGTTTTGATTAAGAAAGGATGCTGTATTTTGTCAAATGCTTTTTCAGCATCTATTGAGAGTATCACATGGTTCTTGTTCTTTCTTTTATTAATGTATTGTAGCACATTGATTGATTTGCAGATATTGAACCAACCTTGAAGCCCTGGGCCATGGTGAATAATCCTTTTAATGTACTGTTGGATCCTATTGCCTAGTATTTTGGTGAGAATTTTCGCATCTGTGTTTATCAAGAATATATGTCTGTAATTCTCTTTTTTTGATGGGATCTTTGTCTGGTTTGGGGATCAAGGTGATGCTGGCCTCATAAAATGAGTTTGGAAGTTTTCCTTCCATTTCTATTTTTGTGGAACAGTTTTAGGAGAATAGGAATTAATTCTTCCTTAAATATTTGGTAGAATTCCCCTGGGAATCCATCTGGCTCTGGGCTCTTGATTTTTGGGAGATTTTTGATGATTGGTTCAATCTCCTTACTGGTTATAGGTCTGTTCAGGTTTTCTACTTCTTTCTGGTTCAGTTGTGGTACTTTATATGTCTCTAGGAATACATCCATTTCTTCCAGATTGTCAAATTTTCTGGTGTATAGTCACTTATAATATGGTCTTAAAATTATTTGTATTTCTTTGGTGCTGATTGCAATCTCTCCCCTTTCATTCAATATTTTATTTATTTGGGTCCTTTCTCTTTTCTTTTTGATAAGTCTAGCCAGGGGTTTATCAATCTTATCAATTCTTTGAAACAACCTGCTCCTAGTTTTGTTGACTTGTTCCATTGTGGGTTTTTTTTGTTGTTGTTGTTGTTGTTTGTTTGTTTGTTTCTATTTCATTGATTTCTCCTCTGATCTTTATTATTTCTCTTCTCCTGGTGAGTTTAGACTTTGTTGTTCTTTCTCCACCTTCTTTAGGTGTAGCTTAGATTGTGTATTTGAGACCCTTCTTGTTTCTTGAGAAAGGCTTGTTCTGCTATATATTTTCTTCTCAGGACTGCCTTTGTTGAGTCCCACAGATTTTGAACCATTGTGTTTTCATTACCATTTGTTTCCATGATATTTTTTTTCAATTCTTCTTTAATTTCCTGGTTGACCCATTCATTCTTTAGAAGGATGCTCTTTAGCCTCCATTTATTTGGTTTTTTTCCAAATTTCCTCTTGTGATTGAGTTCTAGCTTCAAAGCACTGTCATCTGAAAATAAGCAGGGAATGATCCTTATCATTTTATACTGGTTGAGAACTGATTTGTGACCCAGGATGTGATCTATTCTGGAGAATGTTCCATGTGCACTAGAGAAAATTTGCATTCTGTTGCTTTGGGATAGAATATTCTGAATATATCTGTGATGTCCATCTGGTCCAGTGTGTCATTTAAAGCCTTTATTTCCTTGTTGATCTTTTGCTTGGATGATTTGTCCATTTCAGTGAGGGGGGTGTTAAAGTCCCCTTCTATTATTGTATTATGGTTGATGCATTTCTCTGATTTTGTTATTAAGTGGTTCATATAGTTGGCTGTTCCCATGTTAGGGGAATAGATATTTAAAATTGTTTAATCTTCTGGTTGGACAGACCAACAAGAGTATGATATAATGTCCTTCCTCATCTCTTATTATAGTCTTGGGCTTAAAATCTATTTTATCTGATATAAGGATAGCCACCTCAGTTTTCTTTTGATTTCCATTAGCATGGTAATTTTTTTTCCATCCCATCACTTTAAATCTCTCCTTCTATTTTAAGTGATAGCCTAGATGGGTATTGTATTCTTAGCTGCATGTTTTTCTCATTTAGTGTTCTGAATATATCATTCCAGTTCTTTCTGGCCTGTCAGGTCTCTGTGGATAAGTCTGGTGCCAATCTATTATGTTTACCATTGTATGTTACAGACTTCTTGTTCCGGGCTGTTTTCAGGATTTTCTCTTCGTCACTAAGGCTTGTAGGTTTTACTATTAGATGATGGGATGTGGACCTTATCTTATGGATTTTGAGGGGGTTTCTCTGCACCTCCTGAATTTTGAAGCTTGTTCCCTTTGCCATATTAGCTAAATTCTTTAGGATATTTCTCTCCAATATGCCTTCTGCTCCCCTCTCTCTCTTTTTCTTTGGGAAGTCCAATTATCCTAATGTTGTTTCATCTTATGATATCACTTATCTCTTGAATTCTCCCCTCATGATCCAGTAGTTGTTTGTCTCGCTTTTTCCTGTCACATAAGACGACATAGTATATGATTATTCTTTTTTGAAGTGTTCAGAACATCAAATCTATAGAGATGGAAAGTGGGGTAGTGCTTGCTTAGGGCTGGAGGATTGGGAGTAAATTTAGAGTACTTGATAATGAATATGAAGTTTTGTTTTAGGGTAATGAAAATGTTCAAAAATGATTGTGGTGGTGGTGATGATAGTCTGAAAATACACTAAAAATCATTAAATGGGTATTTACTTGGCAGAATTTAATCTCAATAAAGAGGCTATATACATTTTAAATTTTTTATTATGATGTACCCAAGTTTTCAGTTACATCTCTCTCTCTCTCTCTCTCTCTCTCTCTTTCTCTCTCTCTATCTCTTTTCCTTTGGGATATCTTGTACAGTCTGAGAGCTGACTAATTTCTGACTAAAATTAGCTGACTAAAATCTGACAAATGTACATTTTTGATACCTATGTCTGTTCTTTAGCTGTTTTTTTCCCTCAAGTTTGACTTTAATTATATTGACTTATTTATTTTTGTATTTATTTTTCAATTAGCATCCTCAGTGTATTTTATTGAAATTGTGTCTCCTCAGTGCTTTGTTTTGTTCTGTTTTTCCTCCAAATCCCTCATTTCTTTTGTTTCTTAAATTATCTCTTTTTCTTTATTTTTGGTTTGTTCTGGATAAAGGCAGGGTATCCTGCCTTTAGTCTTCCATGAAACTATTTTCTTCAAATATCAGGCAACCAATAGGAAGTCTCTTCCCTTGAAGGTCTTACTTTCACTAGGATGCTTTTGGCATAATCATGTGTGTATCTTTCTTGTTGGAGCTTCTATAAGTGCTAAAAGGAGCAATATTTTATTTTGGAATCCAGTTTTTCATTATCCTTTCCAGTTCTCTGCAAAGAGATTACTGCTCAATTTCAATTTCTTCAGAGGGACTATTTATTTGTTTGTTTGTTTGTTTATTTTGGTGGAGTCCCTGGTGAAAAATTCCATGATGATTTGAATACAGCCATGTGATAAGCATAGTAGATGACTTCCATATATTTTAGTCTTCCGTTAAAACTCAATCTTAGTTTTATTTAGTATTCCCAACCACAATTGACAAATCTACTCTGAGAACACAGAATCTCTCTTTGGTCCTGAAGGATAGATTGTATTCCTCTTCCCATAAATCCTCCATACACATGCACTAAGAATATGTTTTGTTTCATGGATTGGTATTTTTGTATCATCTTAATGTCTTTAAAAATATATTCCAGGGACGCCTGGGTGGTTCAGTGGGTTAAGGCCTCTGCCTTTGGTTCAGGTCATAATCCCTGGGTCCTGAGATGGAGCCCTGTGTCAGGCTCTCTGCTCAGCAGGGAGCCTTCTTCCCTTCCTCTCTCCGCCTGCCTCTCTGCCTACTTGTGATCTCTGTCTGTCAAATAAATGAATAAAATCTTTAAAAAATATATATGCAGGGGCGCCTGGGTGGCTCAGTGGGTTAAGCCGCTGCCTTCGACTCAGGTCATGATCTCAGGGTCCTGGGATCGAGTCCCGCATCAGGCTCTCTGCTCAGCAGGGAGCCTGCTTCCTCCTCTCTCTCTCTGCCTGCCTCTATGCCTACTTGTGATCTCTCTCTGTCAAATAAATAAATAAAAAATCTTAAAAAAAATATATATGCATATATATTCCAATCTTTCCTCCATTGAAATCCCTCATTGTATTTTTTTTTTTTAATGAGTTCAAACAGTACGGTTTTCTTTGTTTGTTTGTTTGTTTTTGTTTTGTTTTGTTTTTGTTTTTTGTTTTTTTAAAGATTTTATTTATTCATCAGAGAGAGAGAGGGGGAGAGAGCGAGCACAGGCAGACAGAATGGCAGGCAGAGGCAGAGGGAGAAGCAGGCTCCCCGCTGAGCAAGAGCCTGATGGACTCAATCCCAGGACGCTGGGATCATGACCCGAGCCAAAGGCAGCTGCTCAACCAACTGAGCCACCCAGGCGTCCCCAGTACGGGGTTTTTAACAACGAATTTGGAATGTCAGAAAATTATGGGCAAATCGTGTGTGTTCTCTCCACAATATTAACTCATAGTTTTCTTTATTTTTTCATTATAGGAGAGGTTAATTGTTATGATGGTATAATAAAATTTATCTTAAAATGCTTACTTTATGAGACAGAATTCTTGTCCTATTCTGGTCCAAAATAAGAATTGTCTTTGTATAAAGCTCTTTAAGCGTTCCCAGATCTAATTCCAGGGTGTGGGGAGTCCCCCATCTCCTCCAGACAATATAAAGTAATTCTTGGACACAAATTCAAATCAAATTTGACACTATCTACCTAGAAATAGGATCAGATTCCACAGGTTAAACATGCAGTCTTACAAGACTGGCCCTCCATCCCTTACTTCAGAGGCCAATCACAACTCAAGTTGTTACTGTTGCTTTTGACAAATTGATTACAGATTAAGGGTTCCAAAGTCCTCCTCCTTTAAATTTTTATTTAAATTATTTTTTAAATTATTTAAATTATTAATATGAATCATATGACATATGCCATTTCATTAATTATTATTTTTAATTAACTTCATTATATGAAGGAGAGAATTAAATACTACTATTATTACTAAAAGGGTAGCAAAGACCCCAGAAAAATACATGTTAACCAAATCAAAAGAGATCCCAAATTGTGGTGGGAAGAAAGGGGGTAAAAAGAAGTTTAAAAAAATTAAGAAAAAAAGAAAATATATATATATATATATATTACATATATATATATAAAGTGCGTGGCTCTGTTCTATTCACCAGCCTGTATATTAGGCTGATGAATAGAACAGAGCCACCCACTTAATTTGGGCAATATTTTGGTCTCTTAGAAGAAACTACTTCCCAAAATTTTAAAGAAAGAAAAACTTCTATATATACATATAAAAATAAGTGTAAACACAATGAAAGGATAGAATATGACTTAAAGATGAAATTTTAAAAAAATTCTAAAAAAGGACTTGATAAGATAAGTTGGTTGGGAAAAGAAAGAAAAAGAAAGTGGAGAGAATTTGCTCAGGCTGGAAAGTAGAATAAAACCCTGTGTTAGATTCAGGGAGTATTTTGATCTACTAGAATAAGTTGTATCCCACAATTTTTTAGAAGAAAAAAACCCTATGAGTGTACAAAAAGTAAAGTACATACAATGAAGAATAAAATATGACTATAATAATGAAGGTTCAAAAAGACTTTTTTTAATGAAAGGTATTGTTAAGATAAACTAGTTAAAAGATATTAAAAGAGGAAAGAGGAAAAGTTCAAAAAATTAAAATAAGAAAAAATATAAAATAAAAAAAAATATTTAACTTTGCAAGGCTAAAGAATCACGGGGAGATAGCCATGAATTCCATGCTTTGCTTCCTCCTCTTCTGGAATTCCATTGTTCTCATTGGTAAGTGAGCTTGGTCTTGGCTGGATTTCTTACTGATATTCTGTGGGAGGGGCCTGTTATAATGATTCTCAAGTGTCATTGCTGGAGGTGGAATTGCACCACCCTTGCCAGGGGACAGTAATCTGCTCAGGTTCACTCTTAGGAGCTTTTGTTCCCTGAATGCTTTCTGTAGAGCTCTGGAGTACGGGAATGAAAATGGCAGCCTCCTAATCTCCAGCCCAGAGAGGCTGAGCGCTCAGGGCCCCAATCCTCAGTGTACACTCTGAGAAAAGTGCTCAGTCACTCCTGTATCCCTGGCCTCTGACCACACCCCGAGTTCACCCAGCCTGTGACCGAAGATCTCTGTCTCTAGCACACAAATCCTGCCTGGAGTCTCCAAACTCAGCAGATCCCTGCTGCTCTTCCAGGGCAGTCTCCCAGGATCTTCCACTTGTGGGGTCCTTGCTCAAAGAGCAGCGGTCTGACTGTGCCACAGATCACAGTTTAAGGTGACCCTGAGTTGAGAACTCACTCCTTGGCTCCGTCTCTGTAGCTGGCTTCCCTGCTCTAATATCTGCAAGCTCTGAGATATTCAGACACCCCCAATCCTTCTGTGACCCTGCAGGACATAAACCATGCTGTCCTTGCAAGGTCTCCACCTCCAATTAGCCTCTGGAGTGATGTCCCTCAGTGGAGCAGACTTCTAAAAGTTCTAATTTTGTGCTCTGTTCCTCTGCTGCTTACTGGAAGCTGGCCCCTTTCCCCCACAGTCTATCTTCCCGTTGCTTCAGATTCACTTCTCTGCAGGTCCTACCTTTCAGAAAGTGATCAATTTTCTGTTTCTAGAATTGCTGCTCTTCTTCTCTTTGATCTCCTATTGGATTTGTATGTTTTTGGAATGGTTTGATAAACTAGATGACCTCCTGCTACCTGATGTCGTCTCAGCCTGCTACTCCTCTACCATCTTGACTCCTCAACAGTTGCTTTTTATAAGGAAAGATATGTATGTTGGTTCTTCTGTCAATGCTCTGAATTTCAGTGGAAATACCACTGATAGTGTAGGTCTCCATCAGTTTCAAGAGTGCCTTTCTGTAGTAACTCTTGCCAGATTAAATATTCACTGAAGCTTTTTCCATTTTGGGAGATAAAAAAACCACAGCACAGAACATGAAATGCCTCAGCAATGTTAAACTGATTCACTTCTGCTGATTCAAAATTTCCATTAACCAGGCATTTAGGTAAAATGAAAAATAATAATAACAATAATAAAATAAAAAATACTTTTAAAACCTATATCATGTTGAAACAAGTTTTGCAAAATTTACATCACAATCAAGACTGGCCTTTTTTGATCATTTATAAAAGTTCAAAATTGTTTGTATGATGAATTTTCAGTGAAATAAATAATCACAACCCCCCCACAAAACAAATATGATTTTATAACTTAAAATATTCAGAATATTTTATAGGATTGTCATGTTAATCTAAATTAGATATATTGCATTGCATTCCCATTCTGTATAAGCTAATAAAACTTCATTTAAAGATGATGTAATATTCACATCCTCTGGTTGAAATAAGTGTTTTTGCTTGGCTCAAAACAACTTGAAAAGTTAGGGTACAGGAGCACCTGGGTGGCTTAGTAGGTTAAGCCTCTGCCTTCAGCTTGGG
>NW_028134525.1:0-76629 GCF_964662115.1 Mustela nivalis | reverse complement strand
ATGCCTCTCTCCGGCGCAGGGAATCTAGGGCATCAGCAGGACTCCTAGACAGCACCTCTGATATCTAATTTAAAACCAAAACCAAAATCCCCAACCAGCCTAAGCCAGCACAAGCAATACATATTTATGTGTAAGACACCTATGCACACATACACATTCACTTACACTTACACACACACACACACATGCTTTTGCAGCAGAAGGCAGGCATGAAACCTGTTTCCTAAGTCCTTTGCTTTCCTCATCTGCTTCTAGCAGCAACAGCCATTTCTGCTATGGATTTTCCTATTCGAGGGTTGATCACAGATCCAAATGCCACCGTCCTGTTTGCCACCCTTTCCTACCCCACCGGTCCGCTGACGTCTGTCAGTGAACCAGGGAACAAAGATGGAAGACAGGCCCAAGCTGCCTTCCTAAAGTGGGGTTATATTTGACACTTTAATAAACCTCAGAGCCTGAGCCTCTCTGCTCTCAGACTGGCCAGGGTGTAGCTCTCACTCTTACCAAACCCGTCCATCTCTCCTCCCCCCACCGCAGGGCACAAGGGTTTTCTCTGCCCGGCATCTATTTCCAGGCCCCATAAATCCTATCCCATTGTTCCAGGCCATCTGAACTCATGCTTAATAAACCATCCACCTCACCCTTCCGCCACCACCCCGAATTTCCCACAGGGAAAGACTGTTTCAAGAAGAAAAGGAAATTCTTCATTAGGGCTGGATTTTAAAAGCAAGCTTCCACAAAAAACCAGAAAACAAAATTGGGTATAAATACCATCCAATAACCACTAAATGTCTTTGGTTAAAGCACCTGCCTGCCTGTGATTCTCAGGTCCAGATGTGAGCTCAGTGCACATCCGAAGGAAGCAGAATTTGAACCTGATGCTAAATGACAAATGATCCTGAACTTCATGACCATTTAAGTGCCACAGTGGCTAGACTAAATTGCTCTGATGCAGAATTTCTCCCAAGTATAGGTTACTGAGAAACATAATATTGCTTGAAAATGTATTTAGGTGCGCTCATCCTTCTCAGACCAACACTCATGGGCTCTTAGTCATAACCAGGCTTAAGCTAACACGATTCCCCTATTTTCCCCAGAGAGGGAGGGAAACAAGAGGACATGTCTCTCATGTTCCAAGATCAAAAACTGGATCACAGCACTCACAGCATCAAGTCTGTCAAACCAGAGCTCTGGGTACGTACAATTCTTAAAGAGCTAATTGAATGGAAAACAGCCATCTGGGGCTGGAAACCCTTATGACATTCTGGGAAATGTATGGGCTTTAAAAGGATTATGCAGGGTGATGTGACTTTCAAAATTCCCAAACTCTGAACTGAAGCCTAAATGAGAATATGTTAAATTCACCCATTCCAAAACACAGCACAGTTGACTCGGACCCTAGAGCCCAGCTGTAGCTCAGGGTGTCCACACTGCAGCCTGTCTGTGGGAGGTCTGCAGACCACTCCCTGCTGAGAGAGTCCAGCCAACCCAATCAGCCTACCAGCAGGCTGTGGCACAAGATCCAGATCCTAGCCCAGGCACCAGCCAGGGTTCCATTTGGCCTGCCCTCTTATGGCTGAACAACAATCATGGAGAGCCACAGGGAGAGCGGCATTGGGTCCAGTATGGCCACTCCCTGCTCCTCCACAACACTGGTTGCACACTCTTCAACACAAGAAAATGGTGTGCAGAAACAAGGGCCTGCCACAGTAGGCTGTCGAGCAAGGAACAGAAAGCATCAGGGGACAGGTGGGACTGCTGGCTGGTCTCCACCTCTCCCAGAGGGCAGAGGCCGCAGAGCTTCTGCAGGCTAAGCAGAGACGTGTCAGAATTACCTTCCCAAAAAGTAGGCAGTAAAGGAGGATTTCAAGCAACCACAACCACCAGCAGGCCTGCGACCTCCAGATATCAGGGGCTTGACCATGACCGTGTCGGTAAGCAGAACACACAAGTGCCTTCTGGAGCGAGAGAAGACAGCTTAACGCTGATAACTGGTCCTCTCACTCTTCTCTGCTCTCAGCAAGTGATCCTGAAAGGGATGGACAAAGTTGGTCAGATTCACTGGAGAAAACACGAGCCAGTGAAGACGTCCCGGCTCGCACTAGGCCTCCCTCCAAAGGCTGGCTGCCCCACCCCTGGCACCTGGGTAACGCTGCTCTGGGGCCATCCACACAAAACGATTTACGTACCCCCCACCCGCAACAAACACACACAGACACACACACACACACACACACACACACACACACACAAGCTGCATCGGGCTTTAGGAACCTAACTCAAACGCACCCCTAACAACAACCCCACAGGTGTGACTGGGTTGGACACTCCCAGCAAGGGAGGGAAGGCCCCCCCCTTGGGTCCTTGCCAGCGGCAGGGTGCCACCTGGGCCTCCGCCTCATCCTCTCCATCCGCGGGGAAGTCGGAGCGGCCCCCACCAACCACCACCACGCAACCAGATTGATTCTGGCACTTCAAATCCCCGCTGCCAGGGCCCCATCTGTGTGCTGACCGAAAAGCCGCCCTCAAGCAACCGGCCCGCGGAGCGTCTGGAGTTTTCCCAGCCCCTCGCTCACGCCTCCCCAGGCCGCCCCCGCCCCCGCGGGCCGCGCCTTACCGCCAGTGTCCACGAAGCGCGGGGGCGGGCGGTCCCGCAGCGTGGCACTCCAACCCGCCCTGGCCTCGTCCTCGTCGGACTCCTGCCCTTCAGGGGCGTGGGGAGGCAGCAGGGGGCCGGGGCGCTCCTGTTCGGCGTCCTAGGAGGCGTCGGAGGAGGAGCGCGAGGCGGCGGACGGGCTGGAGAAGGCGTTCCCGCCGCTGTCCGGGCCGGACTCGCGGAACACTTCGTCCCAGATGTGCAGGCTCTCGTGGCGCGCAAGGGCCGCCTCGAGCAGCGCCGGCGCCCTCCTCCGCGCGCTCCCGCCGTCCTGGGCCCTGGCCCCGGCCGACGCCCGCGCGCCCGCCCCCAGAGCGCCTCCCAGCCGCACGCGCCGGGCACCGGGCCCGCGCCGCAGCCCGCCGCCCCCCACCAACGCAGCCCGCAGCACAGCGCCTGCCGCCCCACGCCCGGCCGGCCCGCCATCTTGGCCGCCTCGGGCCCAGCGCCCTGGGAAGCGCCCTCGGAGCTCGGGCGCCGCAGGCTGCAGGCCGCGGAGGGACGCAGGGCGCGAGGGCGGGAGGCAGGGGCTGCGGCCGGGCCCAGGTGCCGCCGCTACCGCCGCCGCTGCGTCTCCTCAGCGCCCGCTGCATCCCCGCGCGCCCTCCCCCCGCACCCCGCGCTCCCTGGCCGACCTTCCCGGGCTCGAGCCGCCAGAGACGGACCCGCCTCCTCGCACCTCCGGCCCGCCCCCCGGCCAATGGGGAGCAGGCCGGGGCGGGGCCCGCGCGGGGCACGCCCCAAACCCCTTGGCCCAGCAGGGCAAGGAGAGCAGCTGCGCCGGCGGTGGCGGCAGCGGGGAGGGCGGCCGGTGGCTTCCTCGCCTGCGGGACCTGTGGCCCGGGACGGCCACCCGCAGGCCCCGCAGGCCCGGCGCGGCCCCGCAGGGGGAAGGGAGGAACCGAGTGGGTGTCGGGGGTTGGGGGGGACGCAGCCGGTCTTCCCGCAGCCCCAGCCGGCTCACGGAGCGTGAAGCCCGCGCTCTCGGTCCCCTTCCGCAGTTGGCGCCGGCGGCGGCGGGGAGCTGTCCGTCCCGGTGGTTCTGAACCAGGCGCTGTGGAAATTCCAGGTAGGCACCGGGCCTGAGGGTCACGATTCCCGTGGCTGCTGTGGCTGCTGCTGCTTCGGTGCTCCACAACCGGCTGTACCTTGAGCTCTTGCAAGCACAAGGGCTATCTGGCTTCCGGGAGCCTTGCTCTAATAAGGAGCCCTCCTCGCTGGTTCATTCCTGGGGTCAGGTGGTGACTCAGTCTCGCTTCAATACCCCTGTAATTTGAGGGGGTCAACATCCGATCTTAGTCATTCCTTCTGTCTTTGACCTTTGACATCTTTAAAATCAAAATATTCATTACCTTCCAAATATTAATTACTCTAACACCACCACTGCAACATCTTCACCCATACATTTGACACACTTGTCTGTTAAAGTATGGCACAATCACCCAGGCTTCAGTGTTCAGATAAACAATAGATCAGAAAGGTTTCATCCATCCCTCTGCCTTGGCCAGGAGTGCGTGGCACTCATTCCATTGATGACGATACACGTGATCAGGCGTTTCTTGCTCCTCTCTCCCTCCCACAATAATGCAATAAGTCACAATGATGGTAATTGGGCCATAAAGTCACTTGCACTCTGAAATAAAATAAATCCACAGAGATGTGAAGGGCTTGCAAATCCTACTGGGTATTAACTAAATAAGGATTACACGACAGGGAAAGGCATATTGCTATTTCATGCATAAAGGATGCAGATGCATAAAGGGTGAAGATGTTGGTACCACCAGCTAAGGTCGTTCTAACAGCAGGTGAGCAGCTTCTGCTCTCGCCCTCCCCCCGCAAGCCCCTGTTTCCTCCTCCCAAACCAGAGTCTCTGTACCAGCATGAATTCCTGATCATCACTGAAAGATGATATATAAAAAGGAAAGGATTCACATGACATTGCTTTGTATATGAATTGGCTGATATACGTGAAATTGTTTGCAAAGCATTTCAACTCCGTTGGAAGAATTGTGTCACAGAAAAGAACTGGTTTCCAGCACTTCTCTATACTGTGTTAACCAGGGAAAGATTCTGAAGAGAGTTCATACAGGTAATCAGACTTAAAAAGGTCATTGACACATAGATTAAAGACGAAAAGTAAGATTGCGTAGCTCAAGTTCAAATTCTGCAATTAGGAATTCTGTAATACTCCTGTAAAATTTAATGACATATATTTTAAAAAATAATTGAAAGGGATCAAAACACTGAAATACATAGGCAAGAACTCCTTCTCTTCTCCAGGCAGCCAATGAAAAAGTCAGCAGCTAAAGTAAGTATTTTAAAAACAGTGGCTAGCTTTGCTACCCAGAGGAAGCAGGAAGTAGAGCAGTAACAGTTACAAGGATGGAATCAGTCTTCCATTGTGCCAAATCTGCATTTGTATGGTGCTAATCCCAAAGAAACCTTAGAGTCTTTGTGCTTCTGAGCTCTCAAGTGCTTGTAGCTCACAGAGCATGCAACACTGGGAGAGGATTATATGGTCACAAAAGAAACAGACTGGGAAATCAAATTGTTATCCAAACCCTGGCCCAACAAAAATGAGATGGCTATGTCCATTTAGAATCAAGGGTTTAGCAACCAAGTGCTACTTTGTTTAAACAAATGTTTCCGACCAAGAACAGTAAAAATACTTCAGCCTTTAAAAACAGGTGGCTGATTCTCCTTGTGAAAGGAGGGGAGGAAAGGGAAGAAAACAACTGGAAAACAAAAACCAAAAGACTTTCCCATCTGCTTGGCAACCTCCTACTCGATGCTATGATTATGGTTCTACATCATTAAGTTTTACAAGTAATGTTTTCTGACAGGATAATTATAGAACCAGCATTATACTGAGATCTTTTAACTTTGAGTCATTTAAACACATCTTCCAAATAATACAACTTTGTAATATAATTAATTTTAAGATTAATTATAATTAATATTGAGCTTTTGGTTCATAGTCTGCACAAAAGTCTCCAGGGTAGTAAGAACAACCCATTTCTGTAGTAGATTCCTTAGGCTTTGTTAAGCCAGAGAGGTTCATGCTCTTGTGAAACTGGGGATAATAGCCATATTTCATTGAGTCTTGGCCTCCTTTCCTGGTATAGTTTAATAAGAAACAAAAAATGCTACCATTCAAACTATGATACAATGTTTTCTTTTCATTAATATTTTAATTTAAATGTATTCAAAAAGCTCTTTGGTAAGTATTTAGACAGATTTTTATTACATATGGCCTTAATGCATACATAAAATAAAAGTTAAAATTTTGGGTTAACGTTTTTCCAAACCTCACATTAAGAATCTCACTACTTTTATTTGCTTTCTAACTGAGAGATTTCAGTGCCCAGATTTTTCTCACAATATGTTCCTCTGAGCCACCCAGAGCTTTTGTCATGCTGCACTTAAAAAATTATTATTAGACATAT
The DNA here is from genome assembly GCF_964662115.1 of Mustela nivalis. Lineage (NCBI taxonomy): Eukaryota > Metazoa > Chordata > Mammalia > Carnivora > Mustelidae > Mustela > Mustela nivalis. The sequence continues at coordinate 70,527 of NW_028134525.1, read as the reverse complement.
ACCTGACATTCAATGTTAAATTAGTTTCAGGTGTACAACATAGTAATTTGACAATTCTATACATTACTCAGTGATCACCACAGTAAGTATATCATCACGTCACCATATAAACTTATTATAATATCATTGGCTGTATTCCCAATGCTGTACTTTTCATCTCCAGATGAGAACAGGAAATTATTTTATTTATTTTATAACAGGAAATTTGTACCTCTTAATCCCCTTCACCTATTTCACTCATCCCCCATCCACCTTCCCTCCCATAACCACCAGTTTGTTCTTTGTATTTAAGAGTCTATTTTTGTTTTGTTTTTTTTTTTTTTGTCTGTTCACTTGTTTCTTTTTTTATATTCCATATAGACGTGAAATTACAGGGGCCCCTGGGTGGCTTAGTGGGTTAAAGCCTCTGCCTTTGGCTCAGGTCATGATACCATGTTCCTGGAATCGAGCCCCGAGTCGGGCTCTCTGCTCGGTGGGGACCCTGCTTCACCTGCTCTCTGCCTGTCTCTCTGCCTACTTGTGATCTCTCTCTCTTTCAAATAAATAAATAAAATCTTAAAAAGAAAAAAAAAAGGAAGTGAAATCATATGGTATTTGCCTTTCTCGGTCTGACTTATTTCTCTTAACCTAATACCTTCTAGATCCAGCCATATTGTCACAAATAGCAAGATCTCATTCTTTTTTATAGCTGGATAATATTCCATTATATATCTATATACACCATATCTTTACCCATTCATCTACTGATAAACACCTGAACTGCTTCCATATACTGGCCATTATAAATAGTGCTGCAGAAAACCTAGGAGGGCATATATCTTTTTGAATCAAGTGTTTTTATTTCCTTTGGGTAAATATCAAGTACTAGAATTACTAAAGCATATGGTAAATCTATTTTTAATTTTTTGAGGAACCTCCATACTGTTTTCCACAGTTGTTGCACCAATTTACATTCCCACTAAAAATGTACAGAGGTTCCTTTTTCTCCACATCCTGGCCAACACTTGTTCTTTTTGTCTTTTTAATACTAGCCATTCTGACAAGTATAAGGTGATAGATCTCCCTGTGGTTTTGATTTTATTTTCCTGATGATGAGTGATATTGAGCATCTTTTCACATGTCTATTGGGTGTCTGTATGTATTTTTTGGAAAAATGTCTATTAAGTCCTCTGCCCATTTTTCAATTGGATTATATGTTGGGTTTGGGTTTTTTGGGGGTTTGGTGTGTGTGTGTGTGTGTGTGTGTGTGTTCTTTACATATTTTGGTTATTAATTCTTTATTTTATTTATCATTCACCACTGTCTTCTCCCATTCTGTAGGTTCCCTTTTGGTTTTGTTGCGGGTTTCCCTTACTGTGCAAAAGCTTTTTATTTTGTTGTAGTCTTAATAATTTATTTTTGTTCTTGTTTCCCTTGCCTAAGCAGACATACCCACAAATAATGTTGCTAAAACCAATCTCCAAGTGATTACTGCTTATTGTCTTTTAGGAGTTTTATGGTTTCAGGGCTCTCATTTATTCATTTAATTTTTTTTTTAAGTAAGCTTTACACTGAATGTGGGACCTAAATTCACAGCCTCAAGAATAAGAGTCACATGCTGTAAAGGCTGAGCAAGACAGGCACACCTCACACTTCACATTTAGATCTTTGATCCATTTTGAGTTTCTTTACGTGTATGGTAAAAGAATGTGGTCTAGTTTCATTCTTTTGCAAATGGCTCTCCAGTTTTCCCAACACTGTTTTTGAGGAGACTTTCTTCTGTTACATATACTTGCCTCCTTTGTCAAAGATTAATTGACCATATAATTGTGGATTTATTTCTGGGCTCTCTATCCTGTTTCCGTTGATTTATGCGTATATTTTCTCCCAGTACCCTACTGTTTTGATTACTATAACGTTGTAGTATATCTTGAAATCCAAGAAACTGATACCTCCAGCTTTGTTCTCCTTTCTCAAGATTGTTTTGCATGCTACACTTCTTATAAAAGTATTCTGAGGTCATCCATTCTGCTTGGTTTGATGCTGGTAGGGTTTCTCTTTTTCTTTTTTCTTTTTTTTTTCCTTATCTGAGATTTTGTTCTCAAAATCTCTTGAGCTTTGTTCTCCTTTCTCAAGATTGTTTTTTTTTCCTTATCTGAGATTTTGTCCTCAAAATCTCTTGAGCTTTGTTCTCCTTTCTCAAGATTGTTTTGCATGCTACACTTCTTATAAAAGTATTCTGAGGTCATCCATTCTGCTTGGTTTGATGCTGGTAGGGTTTCTCTTTTTCTTTTTTCTTTTTTCTTTCCTTATCTGAGATTTTCATATAATAACCAGTTTATTTTCTTTCTTTAAATGGTCCTCAAAAGGTCTGTGGCTTGGCATGCCAAGGGATGTAGATGATCAGTTGTGCCCTAGGAGCAGTAACCACATGGCACAGGGTCAAGCTGTGGTAACTTTATAGGGACTTCCACCTGCTCAGCCCCAACTATAAGACAATTCCTGACATTGGAGATGTGAAAGAAAATGGGAGGGGAGGGGCATCTTAAAATCCATAAAATATGGCATATTGTCTCCTGTTTGTACTTTTACAATTTCTGATTTTGCAAATGGCCAAGCTGCCGCAGGGAACAAAAATGATGTCCTAAGGTGGCAGAGACTGACCTGGCCAGCCCTGTACTGCACAGGCTATGCGTTACTGGATCAGTATGAATGGAGAAAGCAGGGGCGAGTCAGGGAAGCTGCTGCTTCTCCCTACATTGCCTTCATCACCCACAGGGAGGGGGCCCAAAGCCAAGGAGGACCTCCTGGAACTGAGACAGGGTAGGGGAAAAGAAAGCTGAACGATGCCACAGCTGCTGAACCATGACCAAAATATGGGGGAGAAGGCTGGAGGCAAATGTGCATGGTACACCGTGACATTTGGAGTCCTAGGTGACATAGAAGCTTAAGGATCCAACCTTGCTCAAACTGATTTTACATGATGATTTTATCTACTAATTAACCCAGAGATGCAGAGGATGAAATAGGGCAATACTATAGAAAATGCTTGAGAGAAATCTCTCTTATGATTGAGATAACCTGATATTTCCATTGATTTATTCATTCATTCATTCATTCGTTCAACAATTATGTACTGAGTATTATGTATCAAATCCTCTTCTGAACACAGAATAAATCAGGAAAAAACCCCTACAAATACCATTTTTATAGCACATGCATTCAAATAGAAGAGAGAGAACAGACAGTAAATAAATAAATATATAATATGTCAGCTGTTGATAAGAAGTCAAAAGTAGAGAGGGACAGAAACTATGTTGATTGTGATGGTGCTGGTGCTGGCTGTGTGTGCAGTTAGGGGAGATTACTCTGATAAGAAGACATTGGCAGAACCTTGAGTGGATTCAGAGAACAAGACGGGTACATTTAAGAAGAGGAAACAAGTGCAACCCCCCAAGAAAGGCACGCACTTGCTGTACTCTGTTAAACACTAAGGAGGCTGGTGAGCGGAGGCAGAGACAGCTGAGTGAAGAGGTAGGAGATGAATTGAGAAGGAAGTTGAGTGTTAAATTTTGTAAGACTGAATTTTGTATTGAGTGAAGTGGGGAGCCATTGGAGATCTTAGAGCAGAGAAATAACAAGGTCTGACTTTTGTCTTAAACGGATTGCTTTAACTGCTGAGTGGAAAATAAACTAGAACAGAGCAAAGATGGAATCCAGAAGACCAGATAGGAGACTATTACAATAACTCATAGAAGACGGTGTTTTGGACCACAGTGGGAGTAACTGAAATGTGGAGAACTGGTCAGATTTAGAATATATTTTGAAGATAGAATCCACAGTTTCTACCAAAGAATTAAACGTGGGCAGTGAAAGAAAGAGATGAATCAAGAATGACTCTACAGTTTCCTGTTTGAGCTATTGCAAGACCAGCAGAGCTCGAGAAGAATAAGAGCTTGGTTTTGAACATGTTGGGTTTAACTCATCTAGGTAGATCTGGAAAGCAGGCAGTGGAAGAAAGCTCAAAATCCAGGTCTGGACTGGAGGTGGAGATGTGGAGTCATCAGGAGATAGATGGTAGAAGAGGGACAGTCACCAAGGACTCAGTGTAGACAGAGGAGAAGTCTGAGGTTGGGTCCTGGAGCACATTCATACTCAGAGATCAGGGAAATGAGAAGAAATCCCAAGTGGAGGGGCATGTCCTCACTCAGAAGGGATTGGAGTAAGGGTTCCACCCAGGTAAACTTAGTGGGATTCTGTGGGTCTTCTTTCCTTACCGATTTTTCTTTTCAAGATTTATTTGAGAGAGAGAGAGAGAGAGCAGGAGCACACACATGCAGGGGGAAGAGACAGAAGGAGAGGGAGAGAATCTCAATCAGATTACCCGCTGAGCATGGAGCCTGACGTGGGGCTCGACTCCATAACCCTGAGCTCATGACCTGAGCCAAGATTCACACGCTTAACCACTTAGCAACCTAGACACCCACCCAGTTTGTTTTTCATTCTTTTTTTTAAATATTTTATTCATTTATTTATTTGACACAGAGAGAAAGAGAGAGAGAGAGATCACAAGTAGGCAGAGAGGCAGGCAGAGGGAGAGGGAGAAGCAGGTTTCCTGCTGAGCAGAGAGCCTGATGTGAGAGCCCGAGACCCTGAGACCATGATCTGAGCTGAAGCCACCCAGGTGCCCTCAATTTACTTTTCTCAGTGAAGTCATCAGAATGGTCGGTCATCAGCTGTATCTGATGGAAGGTGTTCAATTCTCACTCTGAACAAAATGGCTGTACATTAGAATCACTGGGAGAATTTTAAAAGCACACTTATATCCAGACCCTAATTGGATATTAATCTAATTGGTTCTACACCAATTAGATCAGGTCCTTTGGAGGTGGCCACTCCTGTGTTTTAAAGTCTTCCAGGTGATTCAAAAGTGTGGCCAGTGTTGAGAAGCCCTGGCTTAAGGTTGGAGGAAAGAAGATGTGAAATAGTCAAAATATTTCACGAGAAGAATGGAGATTCTGTCGGTCAGAGAAACATACTTGGATTTGTGGCTGAGAATTTAATGTGAAAGGGGCGCCTGGTAGGCTCAGTGGGTTAAGCCGATGCCTTCGGCTCAGGTCATGATCTCAGGGTCCTGGGATCGAGTCCCACATTGGGCTCTCTGCTCAGCAGGGGGCCTGCTTCCCTTCCTCTTTTTGTGATCTCTTCCCTTCCTCTCTCCTACTGTGATCTCTCTCTGTCAAATAAATAAATAAAATCTTAAAAAAAAAAAGAATTTAATGTGAAAGCTTCCAGCATTGTTGCTTTTCTCACCAACCACCTTCAGCTGCCAGGGGCAGACATAGGGTGGAAAGAAGGTTGGGTTTTTACCAGGGTGGGGTTTTATCAGGTATGTATGATGTATGATGGAGGTGAGAGTATGGGACAGGGATTATAGTTATGGGGGCGGACTCTGTGCCAGCTGTGGAGGCCTGTGAGAATTTGGGGTAAGAATCAAGAACCACAGAAAATGAAATAGGGGGATGCCTGGGTGGCTCAGTTGGTTAAGCAGCTGCCTTCGGCTCAGGCCATGATCCCAGCGTCCTGGGATCAAGTCCCACATCAGGCTCCTTGCTCGGCAGGGAGCCTGCTTCTCCCTCAGTCTCTGCCTGCCACACTGTCTGCCTGTGCTCGCTCTTGCTCCCTCTCTCTCTCTGACAAATAAATAAAATCTTTAAAAAAAAAAGATTCTCTTCAAAAAAAGAAAATGAAATAGGTAAATGGATTCTTCTGAGTGACTTAGATAATTAATACTTCTTGAAATAATTTAGTGCAGCCAGACCCCTGCAAAGCAGCACAAACAACTCTGATGAGTGCTTCAATCTACCACTTCTTCCCAGGGCTTAAGTCAATTGCTTTCAACAAGTGAACATTGAGATATTTAGAGCAAAGGAAAAAATAAATAAATATTGGAAGTTCGTATTTTTTTTAAGATTTTATTTATTTATTTGACAGAGACACAATGAGATAGGGAATACAAGCAGTGGGAGAGGGAGAAGCAGGTTTTTCCTCTGAGAAGGGAGCCCGATGCGGGGCTGGATTCTCAGGCCCCTGGGATCATGACCTGAGCCAAAGAGCAGATGCTTAACAATTGAGCTACCCAGGCTCCCCTGGAAGTTAGCTTTTTACATTCTTGGAAAATGGGATTTTGTACATTTATGTCCTTTTTCTGTCCCCTTGTGGATATTTTCCCTCTTGAAACACACCCAACCCCTGCTCCACAGTTGTCCAGTAAAAGAAAGGGATCTGAGTGCCATCCCCAAAGTTCACTTGCGTTTAAAGGAGAAACAATCCTGGGAAGCTGTTTTACACAAAAGAGTAGATTGCTCAGTTGTAGAAACTCAGGTATTATAAGAAAATGGGAGAGATATTCTTTACTAGAAGGGGGACTTGCTCAGCGTTTCTAAATTCACATTGGTAGATTGTTGAACTGTTGTAGGCTGAGTGTTAAAATCACATCTTTCCCTCCGTTTTCTTACAGAGACAATGATGGTTCTTCCAAGACCTGAGCCATCACCCAAGTAGAATGTAATCCGCTCTGAGATAATAGGAGAAAAAAGAGAGAGAGAGAATCCCAAGAAGAAACACTCACGTCAGGATTTTCATCAAATTTAGTGCACGTCTCACCATTTATTTTCATTTGCGGTAATTTTTTAAATAAACACTAATGTCGAATTGCCTTGTGTTAGAACGAGCAACTCAATTGTCAGAAAATCACGAGTCTCCAACGTTTGTTCTAATTACTAAAGCAGAAGAGTGGACAGAGTTTAGAAAATTTTCAACAAGGCTTAAACAAGAGAGATTTTCCACTTTTTTCTAATCAGGTCAACATAGATACCACTTTCCCTACAACCTTGTAGGCAGTTGGTATTTTTCAGAGATATCATTTGGTTCTTTATAGAAGGCTTAAAGTTGGAGGTCCATAAAAACGATAATCAACTTTTATGTGTGCCTTCTATAGGCCAGGAACTGTGCTAAATGAACAGTATCTAACTTAATCCTCCTAACAAGCCCTGTGAAGTCAACACTACTGACTATTCTCACTCCAAGGGGGGGCAAAGCAGATGCTTCGAGAGTTGAACTCAGTTTTCCGAGTTCATACAGCTCGTGTATGATGGAATCAGGACTTGAGCTCAGTCTAATGCCAGGTTGGACCCTCAGTGGCAGCTACTGTAGTTTTTTTGACCATCACCTGCTTCCCTCCCCCACCCCCACCCCCATCTCATTCCCATTTAGAGATAATAAGCCATACCTAAATGACAGTGGCCAGGCAGGAAGGGTGGCTACTGGGTTTAGTTATTTATATCCAGGGGGAAGAGCCGCCTCGCCCCATACGTTCTGCTTCAGTTCTTGCCCTGCCAGGGGAATAGCCATCTTTCAAACCATCAGTGTTAATTGCTGGTGAGGGATAAATTAGGCGGCAGGGGTCACACACAGTTTACTTGTCATGCATATTTCTTTCAGAATACCTAAGTACCATTCCCTTGGAGATGAGAAGAAATGATGGGAGGGATTTTAAAAGGGACTCCCAGAAATATTTCTGGACCAGTCATGATCACTAGCCCTTATGATGCTCTTGGAGTCATTTTACTGGTTCTTGAAATGAGTGCACTTGCCCTAGGATAGCTTGGACCCTCCCAGTAATCAGAAGCTCCCAGGATGGGTCAAAGATTACTTTATTTGCTATAATTCTGCAAGTTGAATGTATCTCTCAGCCATTTCCTGTGAATGCTATTATGGGGCAGGCACAGGGGGATGACTATGGGACAGAAACATATCAGGTGAGAGGGATCCTATGCTTTTGTATGAAGGAGAAGCCCATTCTCCTTGGTGATGGGAGTTTCCCTTCTGCTCTGACTCCTGCCCAGCCGGGATCAGTGGGGAGCCTCCTCCTTTGGGCGACAGGTCTCTTTCTTTCTAAATCTTCTTTTTGGGGGCCAAAAAGCAAGACTACCCTTCTTTTCATCTTTCAGCTTTTTCATCCTGGCCAACGACACTCAAACACCCTCGCCCCCAATTTGGGCTGCTAGACTATGCCAAGAGGCCACATACTGGATATATTACCTCAGGCCCAGTGTTTGGACTTCACTGAACCTTAATTGTAACATCTGAGAAGGGTTGGGGAGGCGGATGTTGTGAGGATTCATTAAGACAATGTTAAATTTTTATCACGGAGTCAAGAAAGATCTCTTGTTAGGAATGTGTTCAATCTTACCAGGATAGAGGGCAAAATAGCATTTTACATATATTTTTTTAATAAAGTATTTCTTTTTAAAAAATTATTTATTTGACAGAGAGACAGAGCAGGAATACAAGCAGGGGAGTGGGAGAGGGAGAAGAAGTCTTCCTGCTGAGCAGGGAGCCCAATGTGGGCCTCCATCCCAAGACCCTAAGATCATGATCTGAGTGGAAAAACGACGCTTTAAGGACTGAGCCACCCAGGTTCCCTGCAAAACAGCATTTTTTTTAAAGTTTTTATTTATTAATTTGACCGACAGAGATCACAAGTAGGCAGAGAAGCAGGCAGAGAGAGAGGGAGAAGCAGGCTCCCCGCTGAGCAGAGAGCCCGATGAGGGGCTCCATCCCAGGACCCTGGGATCATGACCTGAGCTGAAGGCAGAGGCTTTAACCCACCGAGCCACCAGGCACCCCGGAAAACAGCCTTTTAAACAATATTTTTATTTTTATTTTATACATATATATGTAAACAGAGAATTGAATGTATACATATAAATATAACTAGTAAACACATTTGATATATATTTATGTTTATCCTAGGATGCAACACTGCCCTCCTGAGCAGCGCAAGAGGGTGGGTTTTTACAAAGAATCACCAAACAGCTTGACCCAACTGAACGGCCTGCCTTGCGCTGCTGCTTAAGAGAAAGCCTTGAGTTGGGAAAGGTTTGACAAATACTGAGAAAAACCAGTCAATTAATATGTTAAAAACACTACCCAACCACAGTATGAACCATTTAGATATATGGCTTTAATTTTGACTTTAGTCTCCAAAGCCTGGGGTCCCTGGGGAAAGGGGGCAGAGAGAGAGAAAGGACCAGCTTCTCTGTGGGCCAGGTTTCTGGGGTTGCTCCCAGCCCTGCCCCCAGAGGGAATGCCCCCACCCAGGGCTTTGCTCCCAGAAGGGCCCCTCCCCCAGAAAGCCCCTTCCCAAATGGCCCTGACCTTTGGCCACACCCTCAGAGGTCCCATTATCCACCCCCAACCCCCTCACACCCCCCTACCCTGCCAAGCACCACCCTCAGAAGGGTTCTAAGGTGAAGTCAGTGTGCTTCTCTCTCAATGTCTAGGAATTACTCAGTTTTATTTTTGACTTTGTGTTTTTTGAGCGAAGTGGGTGGTGTAAGGACCTACTTTATATTTTTATATTTTAGCCAGAGGCTTCCATTGAGGTTACACAATAACCTTGTTGTTTAACCCTTAAGCTGTCCCTGCTCCCCTTCTCCCAGGGGACTTACTTAAAAACAAGTCCCGGAAATCAACCTCAAGTAACAAAGCCCAAATACAAGGGTGGGTCAGGCCAGGTAAGACATCTGATCAGTGGAGGGCTGCATACTGTCTCCCTAGCTACCAAGGAGTATGGGTCCCGCCCTTTGTGAGTCTTTTGGGCGAAAATCCTAACCAAAGTGATAGGCTAGGTCAAATATCTATTAAAAGGTAAGTGGTAATTCAATTGGTCACCTAGCATCACTGTGCAGCTTTCTCTGTGTGTTACAATTTCATTGGCCACCTGTGCATGACCAGGCCCAACCGCATGGCCTATGTCCTTAAAAGCTAGTCTGTAAAGGAGAGAGGGGTTGACTTCTCTGTAAGAAAAGCGACCCTGGCTGGTCAGTTTGATTCTTGATGCTTGGTGCAAAATAAAGCTTTGTTTGACCTTCGCTTTGTATCAGTCTCGCTCTTTTAATCATGGACCCATTATTGGGGCATAACAGGTGGGATAGTGGAGCACGTACATAGTGGAGGGGACAGCCCACTGTGGGTATCCACCATTCCTTGCCTGTACTGCTCATTTGCATGTACTGCTCGCCCTGCCCGGTGAACACAGCATGGAAATGGACACCTCGTGAGTGGTGGTCAACGAGACTCGCTGACCACGTGATGTCTATGACCGAGTCAACCGGAGCTCGCCTTCCCTACAGACCAGAGCTTGCTCTGAGCACCGGCAGGAGGCGGTGGCCTCTTGTGAGCAGCCCAGAATCCTGTCTTGTCCTTTCTCACCCATGTCACCTCCCTGTGTTAGCCAAGCCTTGGAAGTGGTGACTTAGGAGGGAAGGGAAAGAAAGGCAGCCCCTGGCTCCTGATCCTGTCAAGTTCCGTACTCATCAGGAAGCCGAGGGCAGCAGGGTTGGTGGAACAGGTGTGAGTCCCCAGGTGAGGTAAAGATGGCAGAGCTGGTCTTGTGCAGGATTTCTACGGTTCTGATAAGAAGAGGGCACGTGGGTGTGCCCCAGCTGTGGAATCCCTGCATGAATTATTTAACACTGACATTGCACCCTGCGAAGATGAATGGCATAAATCATGCCCATAATCACATTATAAATTTTTTATTTGCTTGGAATGACATTAAATGCAAATAGAAAACAGCAGTCATGCCCCTTCAGAAGACAGATGATGGAGGAAATGAGCTTTCTATTTTAGTACCTTTAACAAACACTTCCTCCCTGTTTTTGCCCTAAGGGCCCTATATCTTCATTTTGCATGGGGCTTGTAAATTATGTAGCCAGCCCTGGGGACAGCTGTGCAGTGTCTCAATGACCCAGTGCAGGGAATGGCAGGAGCCTCCCTCCTTGATACAGTAGTGTTACACAAGCCCCTGAAGCTGAAACAGAACTTCAGGATAAAGTCTGGGGGGGAGGTCCTCAAATTTCTGAGTCATGGGCTGTCGTAAACAAAATAACAGCCGGGTGGCTTAGGCAACATAAAATTTTTTTTTCTCATGGTTCTGGGCGCTGGAAGTCCAAGATCAAGGTGGCAGTAGGGTTCGATTCTTCAAACGTCTCTCCTTGGCTTGCAGATAGCTGTGTTCTCCACTCTGTCTTCAAACGATTGTCTGTACTGTCTGTGTCCTAATCTCTTCTTCCTGTAAGCACACCAGTCCTGTTGGCTTTGTGCCCACCCCCAGTGAGCTTGTTTTCCCTTTATCACCTCTTTAAAAATCCTGTCTCTGAATACTGCCACATTCTGAGATGCTGGGTGTTAGGACGTCAACGTAGGAGTCTGGGGGCATCCAACTAAGCCCATAATAATAGTCAAAACTGGATCCGAAACTGAAATTTAGACACATTTTAAAATGCTAAAAGTGTATATATATAATTTTTGTGGTAGGCCTGAGATGGTTGGTATTCTGAGATGTATTTGTAACCTTTGAGGGAAACATCCTTTGGAATGATCAAAGAGAGCTTCTATGTAATTCCATACATCCACAATTAAACCCCAGAGCTTTTTAATTTGGAATTTGGCTGTTTTGTGCTTGGTGGTAACCAAAACCAGCCTAGGGCTTTTCTTTTGTTTTGGCAGAAAAGTAGGAGGCAGAGGACTTGAGCATTTAGACATCTTGCTGCTCTTTGGTTTAATCATACTCTACTGAGTTGCCCGAAACTAATTAAGCTCTTGGCTCTGTAGAGGAGAGATGATGTTCCTTACATGTCATTGGCCACAATGTTCCTTTTTTAAATTGTTGTTAGCATTTGTGTTATTTTTCAGTATAAGAGACAAGCTTTACCTTAGTTTGGGCTGATGTAACAAGAGCACCATAAACTAGGTGCTTTAAAGACATACTTATTTCTCTCAGTTCTGGAAGCTGGGAAGTCTACGATCAAGACCCTGGAAGATTCCGTGTCTGTTCAAGTGCCCACTTCCTGGGTCACAGATGACCATCTTCTCCCTATAACCTCCAAGGTGGAGGAGGCGAGGGATCTCTGTGGGGTCTCTCTTATGGAGACACTAATCTCGCCCATGAGGACTCCACCCTCATGACCTAAACATCTCCCAAGGACCCCATCTCCTAGTTATGTCCCTTTGGACATTGAGTTTTCAACTTATGAATCCTGGAGGGATACACTGTCTACAGTGAGCTTCGTCAAACATCTTTTATGTTCAAGGCACTGTTTTTTTGCAAAATTAATCATTTCCTACACATCCTTTGAAGCAAGAGTATTTCTGCACTTTTCCTTCCTTTAGAACCTTTCTCTAGAGAGGATCCTAAAAAGTTCAGAAAAGATGCAGAAGAAACCTGCTGGTTAGCTCGTTTTTCACAGTAGAGCAGAATTCATTTTGAAGTAGGATAATCTTAGAAATCCAGGCGAAGACACTTCGCTTGAAAATCATCTCAAATGATCAGTTAGTTTTGTTATTAGGAGTAATAGTAACTATAAGATCAATAGAACAACTTTTTGTTCTACTGTGGGCCTACTGTGTGCTGGGTACCTCGGAGCACCTGAGTCGAACCATCTCGTGATCCTTTCAACAGCCCACTGAGGGTCACACTGTCTTCTCCTCCACGTTATGGATGAGCCTTAAGTCTGGGCCAGAAATGACACAACTTTCCCAAAGCCATATTGCTACTGAGGGGCCAGCTGGGATCTACGCCCACTCTGGTGCCAGAGACTGTGATTGCAAACGTGGGCTGCACTAGCTGTTCAGAACAAAGGACTGTTCATGGAGGTGACACAGCTAACCCGTGAGACCCACCACCCTTTTCCCTAAGGTCATCCCGGTACAGCCTGCAGTGATGGCCCGAGTTAAGCATTTGAACTTGGTGCTGCAGAGGGCGTGTTTTAGGGACAAGATTGGTGTTAAGGGGGTCTAATGAAGCCCAGAGGGAATGGAAGGAAACAGGACTTGGGGAAATATCTGGGTCCCTGGAGCTGTGATCTCCTTTTATTACTGTGCACCTCTCTTTCACAAAAATACATACATACATACATACATACATACATACATACAAAAAATATTTGCGGACATAGCACAAATTTAAGCAAATTTTTGATAAATTATAAACTCTACTACTCTACTAAATTATTATAAAAGGCATGCAAAAGCTAAACAGTTAAATGGATGACATGAAATATGAATAAAACTTATAATATTTTCTTCCAGCCCCTTACTGGACTATTTGTCAAATTCCCTTTAGAGAAGACTTTTTAAAGATTTGTTTATTTATTTATTGAGAGAGAGAGAGACAACACGTGTGTGCACATGTGAGTAGGGGGGTGGGGCAAAGGGAAAAGGAGAGAAGCAGACTCCCCATTAAGCACAAAGGCCTCACTAAGGGCTCAATCCCATGACCCTGAGATCATGACTTGAGCCAAAATTTTGAGTCAGACATTTAATCAACTGAGACACCCAGGTGCCCTGGAGAAGATTTTTTAAGAAAGAGATAGGACACTGGATTTATAGCAATAATTCCTAGAATTAATGTTTAAAAGTGGGAAGATAGAAATGGTTTTTTAAAAATTTTTTTAAAGATTTTCTTTATTTATTCATAAGAGATGGGAGGCAGAGGCAGAAGCAGGCTTCCCGCAGAGCAGGAAGTCCAGAGTGGGACTTGATTCCAGGACCTGGGATCATGACCCTAGCTGGAGATAGACGCTGGAGATACTGATAAACCAAACTTTAGGGGAAAATACTGAACTTTACTGGGAAGATGAAGCAGAACAACAGCATATGGCAGCAACATGAGTTTTAGATAGTTGTTGGTCACCCAGAAGGCTTAAGGTGGAGAGAAAAACAAAAGGCTGTAGTGACCCAAAATTGTCCGAGTTGTGTAATTTGACCCAGGAACTTCCGGGTGACATAAAGATTTGTTTATTTATTACACGGACAGCGCCATGTGGGGACAGAGCGAGGGGGAATGAGAATTCCATACAAACGTGTGAGTGGCTCTTCTCCCATCTCCATGGGGGAAGGAAGAGATTGGGTTTACTCCAGTAAGCATGGTGATGAGTTGGTGAGGTAGGTTGACTAGATGTCTGGACACCTGAAAAAGCCAGCTAAGGGGGCTTCCTGGCCATCTTGTCAGTGTCTTATTGAAAGCTTGTCATGTGCAAGACTTTCTTTTAACAGGTTGCCAGGTGAATTGATGTACAAATCAGACTTCCGGCCGCCATGTGTCATTGCTCAGGTGGTCCATGACACAGTGCCCTGCAACTAAGGGGATTCACTTAGCATTACAGACATCGTTCTGTCTTTGTTATTTTGAAATTTAGAAAATATCTTATTAATTTGTTCCCCCCAAAGAGGCAATTACTATGACAGTCTTTTGGTAGAGGACACAAAACTGCTTTCTTTGTTATGAAAATCAATGTGTTACACCAATTTTCTGAAAGATAGAAATGAATTGCCTCCTTCCAGCTGGGTCAGGACATAAGTGTACCCTATGTATTGGTTTTTCAATAGATTCCATTTACAGATTGTACATGTCTCTCAATACAGAAGACATTTGCTCACATTTATGTGTAGAACATTCCCGAACCTGGTCCAGGTTGCGGATGAAACCGTCACTCTGACTGGCAAGGCATAACGAAGAAGAGTTTTCCTGTAAACAATATGTGGTCATGGAAGGAATCAGCACTGCAATTCGTGGCTGATTCCAAAGGCTCTAAGAGGTGGTAGATGCACAGGCAAAGTGGTGACTATTGCAGAGGAAGCAGGCTGGGGAGAGATAGCAAAACAGAAGTTTGAGAGGGCCCTAAAATCTCCTCCTGTGGGATTATTGGCCATTGAGCTTGAGAAAGGCTATGGTGAAAACTTGAAAGAGCATCAGATCAAACCCTTGGCCACTGGAGGTGGAAACTGACATGAGCAGCACTATCTCTATTCTTGACCCAAGGCCACAGGATGACAAGCTTTGCTTTTTCAATGTGGTCTCAAGTCTCTATACTGCCCTATAAAGAAAATAATACAAATAAATGCTGAGAGTGTAAAGTGTAAGCAGAGCTCCCCTTGGCCAATTCCTAAGTTTTGTCCACTCCGAAGTGAGTATCACTTTGGTGAGTGCATTGCAGGAAATGGCCTTAATGATCAATGGCAGACCTCCACTCCAGAGTGACATAAAAAGCAATCTGCACCTCCTTCCTGATTTGTCTGTAATGAAACTTGCTTTCCTCAGGTCCCAGCATTCGAGGCAGATAAATATGTTCCCTTTCGTTGGCTCTTACTCATACTTCAGCAAGATTTCCCATGTGCTTTCCTTGGCTGGCTGGGAAACTGGACGACAATTTATGGGATCTTAGGGGACAGGCGCGTAGAATTCCAGTGGGATCCCGGAACAGAACCTAATTGGAGATTAGAGACCATTGCGGTGCAAAGCTTTTCTTTGAGATCGAAAGAGGTGCATGTTATGCAAATATTAGCAAGTGCAAGTTCACACTTTTCTATTGAAAATTTATAGACTCATTATGGTCAAGAAGGCTGGAAGATAAGTAGATTTGGGGAAAGATTCAGGTAAATTCAGGGAGGTTTTTAATTACCCCAGGGAAAGTAGAATGGCTAAAGTGTATGGCCCAAACTTTTTTAAAAAATTTTATTCACTTATTTGACACACAGAGAGCCAGAAAGCACAAGTAGGGAGAATGGCAGAGGGAGAAGGGGAAGCAGGCTCCCCGCTGAGCAGGGAGGCAAATGTGTGGGACTCGATCCCAGGACCCTGGGATCATGACCTGAGCTGAAGGCAGACACTTAACCGACTGAGCCACCCAGGCACCCCCTGGCTCCAACTTCCAAAGATGGTGTATGAGATACCTTTGGTGGGAAGGAATGAAGATCAGCAACAGTCCTTGATTCTGCTTCTCAGGAAGGCATTGTGATGTGGTACCCAGGACTTTGGAGACAGACACATGCTTGGTGCCCTCCGGCTTTGCCACAAAAGCAACACCTTCCAGAGGGCACCTGCAGGCACCGGGTGGCGTCACACAGGGTCAGACCCGGGAGGCACTCAGCCACGTACCCATTCCACCATCCTGCTGGGTTTGGAAGAGCACTATCAAAGTCCCTGCTGCTGAAGGACCATCCAGAGTGACATGTCCCATGGGGCATGCCGGCATTCCTTTACCCCTTCAGGTTATTGGCAGCAAGGCTGGAAATTTTTTTAATTGCCTGGGAAAATGATAGCAAACAGCTCCAAAAAGGAGTTTCAGAATGCAGACTTCATACTATGTTTTGAGTACATTTCATTCATTTGGCAGGTACTGACAGGGTGCTTAAGTGCCAGGGGCTGCTGCATTAGAAACGGACTTGAGAAGTTAACAGGAGGGGGCTCCAGCCCTCAACCAGCACAAAGTTGATCAATGGATGCATGTGACAGACAGAGCACTGTGACGGGGAGTACTAGGTGCTGTCATAAGAAGGGTATGCCTGGAGTTAAAGGAACACTCGGGGGGAGCCAGCACCAACACTCGGGGAGAGCTGTGGGAAATATGATGGATGCAGATGGCTCCAGGGGAAACCAGAGAACTGCTCAGATCCCTGCATCTTAACAGCTCCAAGTGCCCGCTGCTTCAGAGTGGGGGCTGGGCGAGCAGGGAGCTGGGGTGGGCACAGCGATGCCTAAGTTCCGACCTCAAGCCCCTGCGCTGTTTCACCTGTCCCTTTAGGAGTACAATGACATAGGATGTCACCAACGGAGGATCTACCCCTGCATCCTGGTACTGGGAAAGCACGCGAGGGCTGCGGAGCTGAAAGCAAGAGTTGGTAGTTCCAGTAATGTGTGCAGGGTTTTAAAAAACTATATACCGGAAAATATCCGGTCTTATTTGCATGTGTTTGTATCATGCACAATTTTTAACTGCAATCCTTCTTTTACCTTCTTCCCTGTTGTTAAGACTCTCCTCTCCTCACCGCTGCCTTTGTCCCTATAATACCTGTTGACAGCCTGGTGCTCATCCATGAGCTCATTCGCCTCTATCCACGCACGCATGGGGCTCTGTCACTGTTTAACAAATATGGGCTCATTTTATCTACCTCTTGATCTAGTGCTTCCCAGTTAATAATCCCTCCTGCATAACGTCCTTCTGTTTTTATCTTCATTTTTATAAAGAATGGCTGCTCACCTTTTATCAGGTGCCTTTATTTTTTTATCAAATGCATTTATTGCTATGGTCTTAAGAGTTTTTTCACAGTTAATTTAGTGATGAGGTAAATCTTATTGATTTTCTGGTCTTGAGCTCCCTTTATTTTCCTGGAATGAATCCAAGTTGGTCTCAGGATATAGTCCTTTGATAGATGCCTTACTTCTGTTATTTGCTAACATTTGTTCAGTTTCTGTTAACTAATCTGTCCTAAGCCAGATTTGTTAATAGCTTCCCCGTTCCTCCCTCTCAGGTTTGGGTATTAAAATTGTGCTCAGCTTCATCAAGTGAATTGACTTATTATTGTTTAATTGCCTGTTGCCATTTAACAGTAGAATGACAGTTATCCAGCTGCAAACCTGTCTGATCTTGGAACTCATCTTCTTAATTTTCCATTCTTGAATAATTTGGATGATTTTGTTTTCCTAGGAAATCATCGTTTCTACTAGGTTATCAAATTGATTAGTATAAAGTGCCTTGCAGTTTAGTGATTCTTTTATATTATGCATTTGCTTTTATATCTCTGTTCCCAATCCTTATCTGTTTTGCAACTCTCTCCCTCTCTCTGTCCCCTCCTCCCTGAAACCCCCCTTTCCCCATTCCCCTTCCCTCTCCCCAACTCCTCCCACACACCATCTTCCCCCTCTCTTATCCTTAATAGGGCATGTGAAGTTTTTTTTATTATTATTATTTCATTAGTCTTTCATAGAAACAACTTTGAGTTTATTTGCCCCTGATATTTTTTATTAGTTTAAAAATTTATCTTTATTATAACTACTTCCTTTCTTTGGATTGAGCTGCCCTTTTCTAATGGGTTTAAATGAGTACTTTCTTTTATTTAAAAAAATGTTTGAAATTGAAGACATTTGACACTAAAGTCTCCTTAGAGTATAACTTCTGGTGTCTTCTGTAAGTTTTGGTAGGAAATAGTCTCCTTTCCATTCCTTTCAAGATTTTCTTCAGTCGTCTTATGATTTCTTCTTTGACTGAAGACTGTATTTCTTAACTTGTATGTAGTTTCAATTTTTTGTTACCAGGTTATCTAATTCTGATTCTACTGGATTGTGATCAAATAACTGTTCTTTAAATCTTTAATTTGAAAGGCTTGTAAAGGTTTCCTTTGTTGCCTAGTATGCAATTAATCTTTACAAATATGGCTTTCCTTAGGTGTAAGAAAGAAATGTTTTCTGAGGGAAATAAGGATGTCTATTTTCTTTTTTTTTTTAAAGATTTTATTTATTTATTTGACAGACAGAGATCACAAGTAGGCAGAGAGGCAGGCAGAGAGTGAGAGAGAGGAGGAAGCAGGCTCCCCGCGGAGCAGAGAGACCGATGTGGGGCTTGATCCTAGGACCCTGGGATCATGACCTGAGCCGAAGGCAGAGGCTTTAACCCACTGAGCCACCCAGGCGCCCCAGGATGTCTATTTTCTGTGTGTCCTTGTTTTTCCGTCCTTCTAGTAGATACTCCCATTTGAAAAGCTAAAATTTTACCTTGTTATTGCATTTTTAGAGTCTTCAGGTATTATGTTGTTAGATGCATACCTGCTTATACCTTTTACATCTTCTTTCCAAACTCTGCCTTTAAAAATGTCCCTCTTCATCTTAGTACCTATAACTTTAGACCCAACTTGTCTGCGATGAATTTTGCCATTCCGGCTTTCTCTTTTGCATGGTATCTCCTCACCTGATACATTCCCAATCCCTTTTGCATTTTAAGTATGTTTCTTGAACAGCGTGGATCTGTAACCTCCTGATAGGCGCTTTAATAGAAAAAGTCACTCTGTACACATTTAAATTAATGATAAACAGTCATAATTTTATCCCTCCCATCTTATTTTGTTTTTATTTTCCCCATTTTTGATGTTTTTAATCAAGTTCATTCTTTTTGTACTTGATAAATAGAGAAGTTCTTTGCATTTTTCGATGACAGCTTAATTGAGATATAATTCACAGGCCATACCACTCACCATCTAATGTGGACAATTTAATGGCTTTCACTATATTTAACTATACTATACTGAACTACCTACACATTTTCATCATCCTCAAAAGAAAACTTTAGCCATCACCACCAGTCTTAGGCAACCGCTAATCTACTTTCGGTCTCTGTAGATTTAGCTATTCTGGAAATTCCATATAAATCAAATTATGCAATACGTGGTCTTCTGTGACTGACTTCTGTCAATCAGCAGAATGTTTTCAAGGCTCCTCTGTGTCGTGGCACATATCAAAATTCTATTCCTTTTCAAGGCTGAATAATATTCCACAGGCTGGATGGATCACATTTTATTTATCTCTTCATCAGTTGATGAACATCAGGGTTGTTCTCACCTTTTCACTATTACGAATAAACCCTAAACCTTCATGCACAAGTTTTTGTGTGGGCATAGTTTTTTTCTTGGCTCTATACACAGGAGTGATATTGGTGTGTCATATGGCAACTCTGTGTTCTGCATTTTGAGGAGCTACTAAACCATTTCTAATGTGGCTGTGCCATTTTCCAAGCCCACCAGCAATTTACAGGTTCCAGCTCTTCACATCCTTCCAACACCTGCTTTTGGGGTTTTTGATAGTAGCCATCCACGTGGGTGGGAGGTGGTATCTCACCATGGTTTTGATTTGCATTTCCCGAACGATTAGTGATGTTGAGCATATTTTCACGTGCTTATTGTCCCATATATTTTATATATACCTTATATGTATCTTTAAATATATATTATATATTTCATATTTTATTTATATTTAAATACATATTTAAGAATGTAAATATATTTACATAAATATGTTTATATAAATATATGATCATGTAAAATATATTTATATATACATTTATATATTAATGTATACATTTGAATATTAGAGAAATGTATATTCAAGTTCTTTGCTCATTTTTTAAGAGATTTTATTTATTTATTTGAGAGAGATTTATTGAGAGAGATCACAAGCAGGCAGAGAGGCAGGCAGAGAGAGAGAGGAAGAAGCAGGCTCCCTGCTGAGCAGAAAGCACGGGGCTCGATCCCAGGACTCTGAGTTCAAGACCTGAGTGGAAGGCAGCAGCTTAACCCGCTGAGCCACCCAGGCGCCCCTCTTTGCTCATTTCTTAACTTGGTTGTCTTTTTATTTGAGTTGTAAGAATTCTTCACACAGTCTGAATGCATGTTCCTTATATATGACCTGCAAATATTTTCTCCCATTTAGTGGCTTGTCTTTTGACTTGTTCAATGGGGTCCTTGGAAGCACAAAACTGGGATATTTTGGTTGAGTCCCATTTATTTGTTTATTATTTTTTTTAAGTTGCTTGTACTTTGGTGTTTGGCTGAGGAGCCGTTGTTAGATTCAAGACCACTAACATTTACCTTTGTGTTTTCTTCTGAAAACTTTATCATTTTACTTTATTTTTATTTTTTAAAAGATTTTATTTATTTGAGAAAGAGACAATGAGAGAGAGCATGAGCGAGGAGAAGGTCAGAGGGAGAAGCAAGCTCTGTGGAGCTTGGAGCCTGATGCAGGACTCAATCCGGGAACTCCGGGATCATGACCTGAGCAGAAGGAAGCCGTCCAACCAACTGAGCTACCCAGGCATCCCGAACTTTATCATTTTAATGCTTACACTTATGTCTTTGATGCATTTGGGGTTATTTTCTCTGTATGGTGTGAGGCAGGACTCCTGTTTCATTATTTGCATGCGGCTGCTTGGGAGTAAAATACTGTTCTTACCCCCATTGAATTGTTTGGCACCCTTGTCAAACATTAGTTGACTGTAATTTATTTTCCTTTTTTTTTCCCCATTGAGGCATTTCACGTGCCATGTATATTATATTTCTAGGAAAAAGGAATCCCAGGATTTTCCCTCCTGCCTGGATTCTTCCTTCTTCATGGTGCATGATGCCAGAAGAATTTTTCCATGCAGTGAAACCAAACTGAGGGGATGGAAATATTCTGCCACTTTTCTAGATCTTTCAGTTATACAAGTCTAGGGCTGGTCATGCCACACTTGTTTAACTTGCCTGTGAGGTTCACAGCAGTTTTCCCAGCTCTGTGGTCATCAATAATTTCAAATTTGCCAATGTACTCATGCTTCGTCATCACAGTGAGGAAACGGGACGATGACTTTGGTGCAGGGCCTCCTAAGAACCTGGCCTTCGCCCCCCCTTTCAGCAGTGTTAATGTTCTTGAGGGCATCTGTGGGACATTTGTTCACACTGTTACTGCGGCACGGAAAGATGGCAGAAAAAGCTTTTTTCCCTTTTATTAATATTTGGTCTTGTTCTCCTTCCCTTTCTCATAACCAAATGCGTATTTCCCCTTCCTCATTTGAAAACTGCATACTGTTCTCCAGCTGTTTTCCCCAGACGAGACCTTGTGTATCAAGAATCCTTATTTCACGGTTATTATACACAATCTTAAAGATTTATGACTGTCCGCTTATTTTACACATGCATACACACGAAGCACTAAATACGGACTTTATCTGAATGGCTAAATGTTGGCCAAGACAGAAGCCAGTTGTAGTGGGAACTGATAGGATAAAGATATAGTCTGAAGTTTTTGTTCTTTAAAAAAAGCCTTCATGGGGCGCCTGGGTGGCTCAGTGGGTTAAGCCGCTGCCTTCGGCTCAGGTCATGGTCTCAGGGTCTTGGGATCAAGTCCCATGTCGGGCTCTCTGCTCAGCGGGGAGCCTGCTTCCTCCTCTCTCTCTCTCTGCCTGCCTCTCTGCCTACTTGTGATCTCTCTATCAAATAAATAGGTAAAATCTTAAAAAAAAAAAAAACAAAAAAAGCCTTCATGGGGCGCCTGGGTGACTCAGTGGGCTAAAGCCTCTTGCCTTCAGCCCAGGTCATGATCCCAGGGTCCTGGGATCAAGTCCTGCATCGGATTCTCTGTTCAGTGGGGAGCCTGCTTCCCCCTCTCTGCCTGCCTCTCTGCCTACTTGTGATCTCTGTCTTTCAAATAAATAAAATCTTAAAAAAAAAAAGACCTTCATATTTTATTAAAAATTTTAGGTGTCCGAATTCAAAAGGTTAACAATATAGTACAATAATAATAATAATAATATATCATCTAATAATAAAATAATAATAATTTCTCCTGCATAGTCACTGCTGCACACTAGTAAAATGAAATGTTTCTTTTCTTTTCTTTTTTAAAGATTTTATTTATTTTATTTATTTGACAGACAGAGATCACAAGTAGGCAGAGAGGCAGGCAGAGAGAGAAGGAGGGAAGTGGGCTCCCCGCTGAGCAAAGAGCCCGACGTGGGGCTTGATCCCAGCCAAAGGCAGAAGCTTAAACCACCCAGGCGCCCCGAGATGTTTATTTTCATTTGGGATTATGGAGGGGCAAGGTGTTTTTGGCTCTCCTGCTGAAGTAGGGACTCAGTCAGTATTGTCTCCACCTTTTTCCCTAATAGTAGCTCTGGAAGATGAAGACGTCCCTCCATCTCCCAGACATGAGGGTTTGACCAGGGCATGGGATGGTATAAGCTCATTGACATAGTCTCATGAACTAAGCCCTGGTTTATTGGTCACAGTCATTCTCCAAGTATTTTCAGGAATAAACTTCAGGTGTTGCCCTTACTCTAATTTTTCTTTCTGAGATTTCTGACTGCAATCGCTACTTCCTGCAGTCACTCAAGGAGAAACGAGGCATGTGGCAGTGCAACAGTGTGTTTTTCTTTCAAGATGACAGAATCACTCTTGATTTATGTACGCGTCTCGTATTTTCATATATGAACATGGATTTTGGTGTCTACCCTGAGGAGATAATATATATGGTGTGAGCTACACATGTATTCTCATGACACGTCACCTGGGTTACCCAGAACTTTCTGGGCCCAGCAGAAAGGCAGAAACCCAGGTGAATTCCTCATTGTTCCAGCAGGCTGTCAGCCCTCAAAGGCCTTCTGGATGTGTTTGTGCATCGCAGTGTCTGCTGTGTAAGATACAGAAAGAGCACAGTAGTTCAGGGGGAAAATATTTAGGAACACATTTTCCAGGAGGAACCAGGATTCAGTTTGGGTGACTCTTGACCATTTTTTATCTTCTGACGACTGAAAGTGGTAGTTAATCTACAGTCATGGTTTTAACATGCATTTCGAATGTAATGTGAGTTTCTATCAACATAAAACTATAAGAACTGTCTTCCTAAAGGGCATTCATGTAAGGCCCGTTATTTTCCAGCTTGATTAATGAAAACAAAATTTTTCTGTAATGCTTTCTTCCTACTCTGTATTAGTTTTCAGGACTGGATTGAAAGTGATTTATTGTGGATAGGGTTATACCTGCTCGTGGAATTTTTTTCTGTTCCTGGGTTTTTAAAGGTGGCAGAGTTGACTTTCTGATTTTAATTCATCTTCACTAGATGAAGAATTCACAAATAGGACTTTTTCTTGAAATAACCATAGCCTGGGGGCGCTTGGGTGGCTCAGGTCATGATCTCAGGGTCCTGGGATTGAGTCCCACATCGGGCTCCCTGCTCAGTGGGGAGCCTGCTTCACTCTTTGCCTCCCCCTCTGCTTATGCTTTCTCTAATAAGTAAATAAATAAATAACCTAAAAAAAAAAAGAAGTTGTATTTGACTGGAGCTTCACGTGGAGTGACATATCAACAGAAAGACAAAGGAATAAGAGACAGGAAGCAATGAAGGAAAACACAGAGGCGCACAGTATAGACAGATGTTCCTCGGCTTATGACGGCCTCGGCTTCTAATAAACCCATTGTTCAGCTGGAAATCTCTTTAGTTGAAAATGCATGGAAAACACCTAAGCGACTGAACATCAGAGCTTAGCCCCGCCAAACTTAAATGTCTTGAGAACACTTACAGTATTGCACAGTTGGGCAAAATCCTCTAACACAAAGCCTATTTCACAATAAAGTGTCTGGTATCTCATGTAACTTACTGAACACTGCACAGAAAGCCAGAACAGGACGGTTCAAGTGTGTTGGTTGCTGACCCTCGTGATCACGTGGTTTGCCTGGGGGCTGTGCTCGCTGCCCCTGCCCAGCATTACAAAAGAGGACCCTACTGTAGATCGCCAGCCTGGAAAAGATCCAAACTAAATGCATATCACTTCTGCACTATTATAAAAAGTCAAAAAACCATAAACTGAACAAAGGTGAAGTCAGGGATCTTCTGTACCAGGTGTGTTAGGGAAGGTCAAGTGCTCCTGTCTGGCCAGGAACCATAGTGGTATGGGGGAAAGTTCCACAGTAGAAAGTTCTACAGCAGAGAACCACTAGGACTCAAGCACCAACGGTCACAGGTTACGCCAGGAAGACTGGATGCTGTTCTGTGGGCGATGAGAAGCCACGAGCGACTCAGGAAGGCTGAAGAGCTCTGGGCAGGTGGGACAGCTGAGGGCTGCAATGAAGATGGACAGGTGGAGCTGGGAGACCAGGTGGGGAGAGCCCGCTACCCTCGAACAAAAGGCAACAAAAAGGTCTGGACTGGGATGACGGAGATGGTGGAAGGTAATGGGATATTCATGAAACAGAACTGGAAAGCCATGGAAATGAAATAAGAGAGGGAGGGAAAACCGTTTATGACTTTAATTGCCAACAGTATAAAACGTGTTGAATTAAAATGAATTGGTATTTCTAGACCGATGATGACATCACAATAATGGAAGGAAACCAATTTTGATTTTGAGCCTGGTTAAGGAGACAGTATAGACAATAGAAAAGCAGAGGCTCTGGAGTCACACAAATGTCACCATTGAGATTCGTCCCCACTCTTCATTCCCTTCCCTGTAAACCCAGGCAAGTGACACCTGCCTCACAGCACTGGTAACAAATAGGGAAGAGCACACGTTCCCACGTTCCCGGGTCAGACAGGACAGCCAAGGATCAGCGGCACATGAGGAGGTGACAGGTGGTCACTAAACTGAGCTCAGGTGCATACACAGCATTTTACGTCACCTTGAGATGGCTCCTCTTGTGACCTCTCGAAGAAGGTGGCAGTGGTGAGGAACGAACTCCAGGAGCTTATTAGCATACATGATCTTCAGGCCGTCTGGATGAGACTCAACGATCTGCTCTACAATCACCTAGCAGAAGGAAGAGCGTTTTATTTTTATTTATTTATTTGTTTGTTTGTTTGTGTTTTTGTTTGTTTTTAAAGCACCTAAAAGAGAAGTATGAACTATACACTACAGAGAAAAGAATCGTGTAAACCTTAAAAATGCACTTTGTCCTTCCTCCTCCCCACTCAGTATGCTTTCTAAACAGGAGGTAAGTAACAATGGCATGAAAATCTAGGTCCCGGGATTTGGGAATACTGCTCCAACCCTGGGGGACACAGAGGCTGAGGGACAGAGACTGGCCTGAAGCTAAAACATCACACACACTCATCTGCTTCCCTTCTGAGCTTAAAAGCAAAATACTGTATCTGCAGACAACAGCTCTGTATCATCTTCACCCTGGCCTTATCCTCTACCGTCTCCAGAACAGGGAAAGGGCTGAGATGGAAAGTGATGGAAGAAAACACATCTTATTTTGCTTTAGTATTTAATTTTTTTTGGTGAGGCTGAGTTGCAGGAGGTGAATGACAAGCATGCAAACTTAAAATACAAACGTGGCCACAGTTCATTTAATGACATGGAAACGTAAAGTACTTCCCTAATTTAGCATATTAGATTCAGGTCAATGAAAAGGGCATAAATTAAATAACTAAAATATTTTCATTTAGTGACAAAGAATAATGTGATCTTTTTCACCCCCACAGAGAGAGCTATGAACTATAATAGGATACATACAAAGAACTGACAGATCATTTACTTTTAGTAGTCTTAATGAAGCTGAGAAGATTACTGAAATTAATCCTTCAATTTCACTTCTATCACTGGAATACTGTCTCGTTTTAAAACTGGAAGCCTTTCATCCTGAAGTCATGGTGGGTAGCTTTATACTTACGAGACAGAAAGAACACTCGCACTGGCAGGTGACTGGAAGAAAGCCCTCAAACGCTGAGACTGGCTTCATGACTTCTGTCAGCTTGAACTAGATGAAACCGACGCTCTCTAAGTTGGAAGCTGCTGATTGCTGGCGGCCTCACATGGTGCAGCCCATACTCCGGCCGCTCAGAGGCAGGATACACTGACTCCCTGTATTTTACTGTATCCTTATAGGTCAAGAACACTGGGTAACCAAGTTCTGGACTTAAGGTACTACCCCGCTAACTCGCCCTTCAAAGCCCTTTATCTTTGAATATTCCCTCCCTCCCACCTTCCTAGCCTGGCAAACTCCCCCATGGTCTTCAAGACTTAGGCCACATAAATTCTACAAAGACGCTTCCCCTCACAGACTTTCCCTGCGCACAGATCTGTCTTCCAGCTCCTCCAGTGGGCACGGGCGCCTTGGTGGGGTCACGCTTTTCGGCAACTTCATTAACATATAACTTATGGAAATGGAAATTGACCTGAAAATGTTCTGACCCGTACCTTCTTCCTAGGCAAGTCCCTCACCCCTACTAAATTAAGATGATCCCTGAGTTATGGCATCACTGGAAGAGACCAGAGCACATGCCTGTTTCCTGCCATGCTGATGGGCACCAAGCGGGACCAACCTTTTCTTACAACCAGAAGAGCAGGAACTAAGAGCATCTTCAAGGAAGAGCCCTGAGCTCTCTCGCATCCAGTCAAGAAACGAAGCCAGATTAGATGCTCTGTGTTTGTGGAATGAGGTGCATGGGGGCACAAACCTCATCCATGTATGGTTTCACCAGTACTTGACCGACTAACGCCTCTGCATCCCGTGTCTTGTCAATTGTAGCGTAAGTCTGGAGGCAGTGCCTTATGATGTCCACATTGGAAGTCTGAAGCCCTTCTAGCAGCAGGACTCCCAGGGACTGCTGCAGCATGGCCGTAATGTGGGCTATACGCTGCAAGAACAGAGAGACCAGGAAAGAAGGTCCAGGTACCACAGTTTCTAAAAGCTCAAATATATGTGTATAATTTATATACATATGTGTTATATATATAAAGCGAGCCTCTAATTCTACCAGAATATATGTAAGATTAAAATCCCAACATTTCCTAGAGAATAACAATGAATCTCTTCTCCCCATGATTGCTTTCTTTCTTTTTTTTTAAAGGTTTTTAATTATTTATTTGTCGAGAGAGAGCAAAAGCACACAAGGAGACACAGGCAGAAAGAGAAGCAGGCTTCCTGCCAAGCAAGGAGCCCAAGGTGGGACTCCATCCCAGGACCCTGGGATCATGACCTAAGCCAGAGGCAGTGGCTTAACTGACTGAGCCACTGAGGCGTCCCCTCCCTATGATTTCTTTGAAAGTAAGTCGGCTTCATCAAAGTGAAGTTTAGACAATTACGGAATGACAAAAAGTTATTTGCCTCTTAAGCTACGGAGTAAATCTGACAAACGTGCATTTAAACCCAGTCAAGGGCTTTGGATAAATGAACTCTGACTACATCATATGATGTGTCAAGTTACATGAAATTCAGAATTAATTTTACTTGCATAGTTTGGAGACTACGCTTGTGTCTTTACACAAAATCTATCTAGTGTGACATAATGGAAGCAGGGTCCCAAGCAGGAGACACTGAAAAAAAAAAAAAATTCAAAGCTAGCTTCAAAATCCTGTAGAGTAGCAATTATCAGGGGAAATGCTAGGTCAAACCAAAATCATCCAGGAAATTCGCAAACAGCAAATTGAAAATCGAAACCAACACTTGCTGGTCTTACTTTGTCCAGAAGAGGCATGCCTTTGCTCTGAACAGCATGAAAGTGTAAAATGAAAGTGGTTAAATTCTGTGGCAATTCTCTCCAAAATCTGTCTAGTCCAGAGAGGGCTAGTAGAGACAATTAGAGAAATGTAATTCCCAAAGTTAAAACCTGCCACCCCCACCGCCCCCTATGCCTTACAGCGCTCAGGCACCTGAACCTGAACGCCATCAATTTTCATAACAAACTGTCTGTGCAGCAGGCCCCAGTGCAAGGGGTGAGGAGCGGGGAGGTCGTAGAAGCCACCGACGCAGCCTGGCCCAGGCCACAGGGCCCAGGCAAGGGGATGGAGCTATTTTAGGTCAGTGTGGGTACAACTGCATGATTCCTCCACGTTCCTCGGGCTCTCCCATTTGTGCCCTTCTTCTCCCTTCTTCTCCCATTCTCTAACCCCCTCCTCTCTCTTGCCCTGTCCTACCGTTCATACCCGAAGCCCCCTCTTCTTCTCTGCCTGCCTCATTCTCCCTCCCAAGTACCTCCCCAGTACCAACTACTGCTGTCTCCTCAATCAGCTAAAACTGACCGCCTAGCAGCAACCTGGGAAATCGCTCAGAGCAGCGGACTCCAAGTTTAAATTTACCCAATGGCAGAAAGAGCAAGCTCGGTGCTCCGGGAGCTGGTGAGAAATCACTCACAGTGCATCTGCCATCAAGTGGACTGGATACACTTCCCTCTTGCCCCCCACATTAGAAAGCGTCAACCCCATTCAAAAGGAAGTCGAACAGTGAAAGAAAAAAAACACACACACAACAAAGGCCCCAAAGCCCCTGCTGGGCTCTATGAGGCATCCCACATCTGAGGATGGGCAGTCAGGTAGTGAGGAAACACACTGTAAGGAAACCCAAAATCTCTGGAGACCTGCCATGGTGTGCCCCATCCCAGAGCATCAGAACTGGTGTGGAGGGAAGGCAAGCGCTTGGCACGACCAACGCAGAAGCCTAATCCCAACCTCTACTGACTGATCCCATGCGCATTTCCTATTTATCCTTTTATCGGCATTTCTGGGCCTGGCAGAGCATGATGGATTTACTGTGCGCTGATGCTGCTCTGGCCTTCCTGACTCTAGAGTTCAGAGCTGCTCTTCTGGAGAAAAAAGTCCTCCAAGGTAATTAATTCTGAGCAAGAAAGCGCACAATGTCTGTTTATCAAGGACAGTGTTGCAAAGGGACAGGATTGTAGACACAGAGCTCACTGAGGTGTTTCTATCCTAGGAGCACAGCAGCAACAGCAAAGACGGGAAGAACACTGGAGGGCCAGCTCCCCAGGGGCCAAACGTGGACATGGCTGGAGGGGCTGC
This sequence comes from Mustela nivalis, assembly GCF_964662115.1. Taxonomy (NCBI): domain Eukaryota; kingdom Metazoa; phylum Chordata; class Mammalia; order Carnivora; family Mustelidae; genus Mustela; species Mustela nivalis. The sequence goes on along the minus strand of NW_028134525.1, from coordinate 41,386 downwards.
AGGTGCTGCCAAGGGCCGCAGTGAAGCAGAGCCGCTGGAGACACACCGGCGGCAGAAGGGCCGCATGCAGACTGTCTGCTAAGTGTGGACAAACGGGGCAGAAGCATGAGTGCAACGGGCTAGAGACACAAGCACAGTGGAAGCTGACCACTTAGTTGAATGCCTTGATGTGAAAGGGGACAGAGACCTAGGACCAGAGAATCGCTTTCTTTGGGATGTGTCCGTTCTTAATCTCCATCATGAGACATGTGGAGCATATGGTCTCTCAAGTTCCTTCCAAATCTAAAACCTTAATTCCTAAAATTTAGAAACCTAACTCCGCCTGCAAGGGGAGGGACTGTTAGCGTCACACAACAGAGCACTCAGGGCACCAGGCGACCTTGACGCAGGCAGCCCAGCTGGTATGTGTAGGACCAGCCCCGGCTACTCCCACTGCACCACTGTGCGTCTCACAGTGCTGACAGGACCTAACTACTCATTTTCTGAGTCACTCATCTACCCTGGCTGATTGAAAATTCACACCAGGAAGGGAACAAGACAATCACAGTATAACAAAGAGAGCCATCATCTTTTTCCTATTTCATAAGTTTTTCCTTTCCTGTTTGTAAATTTCAACTGGATATGTCCTATACTGTTTCATAATAATATAATGCTGGTGCAAAATACATCAATGGTAATACTCTGGGCATGTCTAGGAAAAAAATGAGATGGAGAAAAACCAAGATGAATGGTAGGTATGCCTTAAAGATCAACAGGACTTTGCTAGTCCTCAGGGAAGGTGATTCCAAATATACTTTTACACTGCAAGCATAATGACGTGTTGGAACTGTGGTCTATAACCAAAGCGTTTATAGGAACATGTTATAGATTTCACCATTTCATGCTCTCCACTCTCCTGGAGCTACATTCTAGCCACAAACCTGGATTTTCTTTTTGTTCAGAAATGAATTCTAACTAAGCCGTCCCCGCCTAATTAGATTGGATGTGAAGTATTAATTTATGTGCTACTTAGTTAAAAAAAATGCTTACCTGCTTGCTTCTAGTGCAGAGGTTTATTTCAAACTTTGTGAATTTAAGATTTTTTCAATCTTTTCAACTGATCAAATAACTTGTATAAGCCTCAACATCTATAAAAATAAAAATTAAGCAAACAAAAACCGTCACCATCTTTACTCTTAATCATCTTTATTTCCCATGCTAAATGCAGGAAAATATAAGACCAAAAGTTAACTTCAAATATATAGGGCATGCTATATTTTGAATATTTCTATGAAACACAGAATTCTCAAGAATGCAAATCTTAGTTCTAGAATAAGCATACTTCCATATTCTATTGCAAGTTTATAGAGGAAAAAAAAAAACCCTAGACTTTGCTTTCTCATATTCTATACTCTTATTTCTTTTTTTCCCCATCCTGAATCTTTCTATGGGCATTTCTTTCCTATTTTTTTAAAAAAGATTTGTTTATTTGAGAGAGAGAGAGACTGCATGTGCGCGTGCAGGGGAGGGGCAGAGGGAGAGAGAGAATCTCGAGCAGACATCCTGCTGAGCACTGAGCTCAATGTGGGGCTCAATCTCATGATCCTGAGATCATGACCTGAGCCAAAATCAAGAGTCGGACGTTTAACCAACTGAGCCACCAGGCGCCCCTCCATTTGTTTTCTTATGGCCCTTTATTCATGTTTTAACTTTGGCTTCCGATTGTACTGGCCCTCTCAGTTTACATGTGCATATACATATATGCCCAAGCACCAAATCATTAAAGACCTTTTACACTACAAATATTATCAAAGAGGTTGAGGGACATTATGAAAACTCTCATCCTTAAAGAACAAAAAAATACTAAGTCATCCATTCAATAAATAATAATAATAATGAACACCCCTGGGAGCTCGATATTCATTCCGATGGGGGGTGGGGGGGGGGAAGGGGAAAATAAAGCAAGAAATACACCCTGCTCTCACAAAGCTTACTGTTTTGTCTGGAAGCGCACGACAAGCATTCTTTGGACAAAAGCTGTGAGGAGATCCAGAGGCGAATTAAACAGAAGCCTGTCCCTCAAACAGGCTTCTCCCCACTGAGATTTTAACAAATATGCTAATAATACACATAGAAAACATTGTACAGAGCAGCAGGCGAGAGTCAGAAGCCCAGACTCCCAATGCCCGCTGTGCCCCTACATCGTTATGATCATGAATGATATCGGGGACACTTGGAACTGGAGATAGCACTAAGGGGCACACTCCCGGGGTGAGCCCTCAGATGTACAGAGTCGTTGCCTATCTCACACACCTGAAACTAAGCCAACACCGCATGCTAACTACTGGGAATTGAAAAAATTAAAGTGAACACCAGAACATAAAGAACACAGGATCCGAAAATAACAGCAAACCTACGGCAGAATCCTGAGTTTGCTTTGGAAAGCCCACTTCTCCCCTAGTCTCTAATATAGGCCTATTTTCTTTACAGGGCCGCTGACAATTTATACAGTCGTTAACTGTCAAGCGCTGCACCGACAACAGTTATCACTGTTTCTTGTTCTGGAAAAAGTGGGTGATCTTGAGATCGTGTGGGTACCTCTGAAATTCTGTCTTCTTATTTCAGGTAGATAACGTGACATAATGCATAAAATGCACATGCATGAGAGCTTTGAAAAAAAGCTAAATTTAAAAAAAAAAGAAAAAAAGCTGAATAGTGCTGACAAGTTCGCGGAGACAAGAGGAGAGGGCTTCAACTGGCATGCAGCATAAGAAATCTACTGGAGGGTACCTTTTTCTTCATTATGTCCTCTTGTTTACACATTCGTTCATCTACTGCCCGAATTCCTTCACTGATTGATGACCTGAGACTCTTTAAAAGAATAATAAAGAAAATGTATTACAGACATTGTTTTGTCACATTATCAATTTCCTACATCTCATTCAATTCCACAGAAATTAATACCTGTGCACCAGTACTATGCAGATATTGACAAAAAAAAAAAAAAAGAACATGACATACCAGACACAGTTACTTTTGAGGGGACTCATGACCTGGGGGCATAATGACACGAAGGCAGGGTCACATGGCCAGAAGAAGAATGACATATACAGTGAAAGTTATGGGGATGAGGGGGCTTAGAATGGAGAACAGATAATATGAGGCAACATACAGGAGAGTCTGGAAATGCGACGGGGCTCCAATCGGACTCTGAAAGCCATGTGTACACAGCTGCCGAGGTGGGGAGGGGATGGGGAGCAGATGTAAGTGCACACACACTCAGGGGCAGGGTCAGACAGGCACACAGCCATGTGCACTGCAGGCTTCCTTCTGGAGAGAAGCAGAAATAGGAATGGAGGGCCAACTTCACTGAGATGAAGTCTTTAGATTCTGCATATTTTGGAGAACGAAAGAATGTCAAAGCACTGATGCATGATGATGAAATGTGGGTATGGAAATACCAGGAATCAAGAATGAAGAACAGAAGACCAGAAAAAGGCAGAGCACAGAGGTAGAGAAACATGTCCAGAAGCTAATGAATAAAGAGATAATTAGGAATTAGGGCCAAAACAAAGGTTAACAGAAACAACTAGAATGAAGTAGGCATATCACAAAAATTCCACAGGAAGGTGAATTAATTCACTCCATCAACATTATGAAACACCTCCTGGACGTCAGTATTGTGGCAGCCTACAGGGATGCAATGAAGACAGATATAGTCATATCCCTCAGTGGTCTGAGAATCTCACAGAACAGCTTCAGAGTTGGGACCAGAAAGGCAGGTCAGGCCTGTGGCTGAGCAGGAACAAAGTGGCCATAAAAACAGGCCATTGAAAAGGGAGGGGATACAGTGATGGCAGGGGGTGAGGCGGGACGGGAGCCTGTGTGAGTAGAGCAAATCTGCCTCCAGGGAGGGGGTTCGAGAGAAGAGTGGGAGGCCAAAGGAAGGCTAGGCTTGGGAAACAACACCACTATGAGGCCCCGGGAGGAAGAGGCACACCAAGGAGGCAGTGGGAGAGCCCCACAGCGGCTGGTGTGGAATCCAACAGCGGACCATGAAAATCCCTTCCATTCCAAGGAAAACTATCTTTAACAAGATTTTGTAAAATTCAAATGAGACATAAACCATGGAAAGTATTGGCTACCTCAAGGCACAACTCAAGATTTTTACCTGTCTCACGAACTCTTTCCTGCCTGCCCATCCCCTAGGCTTCTCAGCACTGATATTTCCATTACTTCGCATTTTTCTTGGTTCTAACCATGTACTGTGTCTTCCCTTAAATTATGTTCTCCTTATATTCTCTCTAGGATGCAGGCACTGTCTTAGGGGAGGGACGCAAGAGGCCACTCAAGCTAGAGGAGACACACAAGGAAGGATGGTGTCGTTTATGACAAGTTTACGACAGGGCATCAGAATGGACACAGGCTGTAAGTCAGGGCACCAGACACAGACGGGGGGGGGGGAGAGACAGGGCAGCACAGTTTTCTGTTAGAAGTGATGCCACAACTGCCCCTCCACTGTTCACCCAGGTGGAGTTCCTATTCCCAATGGCTTAGAGGTGGGGAGTCCCATTCCCACAACAGAGATTTTTCTGAGAGAACATGCAAATGTAACATTTATTAAGTATTATATTTTATTTAAATTATCCATCAGTTCCATTAGGGATTACACAGATTTTGTAGATCAGCCGAGGAACCTAACCACACGTAGATTACATGGGGTGGGGGGGGGATATTTACAAGATTACAAATTGTTAAAATACAAGTCATTCGTAAGTTAGAAACCACTTACTTATGACCAAAGTGGCATTAATAACTTGAATTTGGAAATATGCTTCCTCTCCCCTGACATTTAAAGGTTGTCTACTCTGAGAATATGTCTTCTTCGAATCGACATGCTTTTTAAGGTTTTTAGAATATGCAAAAACAAAATCATTTACAACTCTTCTGAAGGTGAATATTATAATCATGAACCGTTAAAATACAACCACCAGTACCACCAAAGTAACAGATGAAAAAAATTCTTAGAGAAATGCCGACGAGAGCAACAGGAGTCACAGCAGACTGTTTTCATTAATTGGGGACTTACCAGAACTTCTCGTAACTGTCCCAAAGGCACAGAAAGTTGATTGAGGGCTTTGTCCATGCCAACCTAAAGGGGCACTTCCCCTCTACCCCTGTTGCCAGACTAACCTTACCTATCCTGCAGGGTCTGGTCGGCCTGGCCCTTTATCTGTTGTTCTCCTCTGAGTGGTTAGATTTTCATAGAAACCGTGCTTTGCTTTTGTCAGGATTTACCCTGGATTATCAAAACATTTTTCTTGTGCCAGTGAAGCCTAAGAAACAGTCCTAATGAGAGAACCAAGAACACAAACAGATTATATTTATCCTGAATGTTCTGTCCAAAATGAAAAATTCGTTTCTGAGGAGCCTCAAGATCTCTGAGAAGGGAAGTTTCACCAACTCTGTCATGTAGGGGCATGAATTCTGATTCTGTGTCAATTTTCCTACTTTCCCAGCTAGTAATTCTCTACCTCAGAAAGCCCACTCTCAACCGTTTCCTCTTTCAAAGGCAGCTGCTCTTAGAGTCTGCACATGGCACTTGGGACCTGCTGGTCGTTGGCTACTGCCCTCGGTACCTTGGGTCTAACAGCTGCGGGGCATCAAGATGAGCACGTCTCTTGTTCTAGGACTTAATATAGTTTGGGGCACATGGTAAGCAATAATCACTTCTTTAGTTGATCTAAGTGTTAGATCATTCTTAATTATTCTACTACAACAATTTACTTGTTCTAAGATTTGTACCCCCCCTTTTTAAATCTCTTAAGGTGGCACTCACCTTGCACTTGATGACATATCCTAGTTTAACTGACAGCATTTCTCTTTCTTAGTCGAACATAAACTACAGTGCATCTTACCCTTGATGAAAGCTAGGATGCAATTAAATACTCTATTATGGTTACGATTCTGATATTTGAAATCCTCCGGTAGCTCCCTGTGCTCCCACAGTGTAGTACCTCACCTCCTCGCCATAGTATACAAACCTTCTCACCCCCAGTGTTAACCCCGGGGCTCAGCCTCCATCCCCAGGTGATGCTGCCAGATCAGCTGTCGGTTGTCATGAACTTGCTGTAGTTTCCCGAATGCACTGTGCTGCCTCCTGGCCCTTTGAAACTTGACACACTCATCCTCATTCTTCGCTTTGCCCTTGTCTATCACCTCCCCTGAAAATCTGTTCCTAAGTGGCTTTTCCCAGCTCCCACCTACCCTTGGCAGTCTATTATCTCCCTGTGGTAAAGCCTGTCACACTGCACCATGGACATGCCCGTTGTCCCCCTGAGAAGGGAAAAAAGACAATGAGGGCCCCCAGCATTTGTAGCTCTAGTGCAGAGCCCCATGCCTGGCTTGCAGGAGATGCCAGATCATGAAGACAAACGGAGATCATCCTCTGGCTAAACCAGTTCTTCTTTGCCTACCGCAGGATCTGGATCAATAAAGAGCAGCCAGTTATTATTGCTGTTTTTCTAGGGATTTTTACCCCATATATTTCCCAGGTCTTTACTCTTTTTATAGCACTTTAATTCAGGCTTCAACCACTTCCTAGTCAGATCAGGTGAAATCATTTTCCTGCCCATACCCTCGATGTATTTCACATCTAGTAATTCTTTTTTCAAAGATCTTATTTACCCATTAGACAGACAGACCACAAGTAGGTAGAGAGAAGGCAGAGAGAGAGAGGGGGGAAGCAGGCTCCCCGCTGAGCAAAGAGCCCGATGTGGGGCTCCATCCCAGGACCCTGAAATCATGACCTGAGCTGAAATCAGAGGCCTAAACCACTGAGCCACCCAGGAGCCCCCATATCTGGTAATTTTTAACCAACGTGGATTTGCTGCATGAAATAGTTCCTTCTTCTTCAAATATAAATATATATATAAAGTGATCAAGCCACTCGCATGTCTTAGGAGAATGTCATACCTTTAGTAGCAAACTTGAAATCTTGGCCATTGGTTTTGATTTTTCTTTTGGTTAGATTTGGTTCGGTTTTTGTCATTTTAAAAATCCCTCCAGCCCTTGGCTCTGTCTGACCTGATTGCTTTCAGCTGTTTCTGCAACAAAATTGTCCTGGCAGCGAAAACTCTCATTGTTTACAGTGGCGCCCCCTTCTGAACACTTTGTTAATAAAAAGCTTTTTTTGTTTGTTTGTTTGTTTGTTTTTCGGCTATGGTAAATGTGGAACAACAATGAGGTATTTCAAAGAGGTGAACCACAGATAAATTTCTCGAAGGGTGGGTTGAGGGTTCCGCAAAAAGGAACTTGACAAGGCTTTTAAAGATATCGACAATCATTATAACATAACGTGACTGATTGTTTCCATACTCTTAACTGGGCAAACACTTGTTGGCTTCCAGAAAGACTAACATCGTTGAGATGGTTCCAGCGGCCTTCTAGCACAGGGTCTCATGAGGCAGGGATTCTAGCCACTGGCTGTGCAAGGCATGAGGCCTGTTAGTGATTCTATTTTTCCTCTGCAGAATAGGTCTTTCTACATTCCAGGTCCTTTCTACCCCAATAAATAATGCGGCGATTCTCTCAGTGAGTTGTACTATTGGTTTAAACAGCCAACTGTCTCTTTAAAAGGACTTTTGTTTAAATTCCTTTAAAACAAAGTCCTTTCAAAGAAATCTTTTTTCTTTATTTTTTATTTTTTAACCCATATGTTTACTCTGATCGTGGAACTTTGTCATTTTGACCTTCTCTGCTGTTTAAAATATTCTTCATCATCAGCATCTACTGCTCTCCTCTCCTGGTGGTCTCTCCGGAAGGGGTCTTCTCTAGCTCTTCCAGCAGGAGATGGGCACTTCCCCTCTACCCCTGTTGCCAGACTAACCTTACCTATCCTGCAGGGTCAGGTCGGCCTGGCCCTTTATCTGTTGTTCTCCTCTGAGTGGTTAGATTTTCATAGATCCCGTGCTTTGCTTTTGTCAGGATTTACCCTGGATTATCAAAACATTTTTCTTGTGCCAGTGAAGCCTAAGAAACAGTCCTAATGAGAGAACCAGGAACTCAAAGGGATCACATTTATCCTGAATGTTCTGTCCAAAATGAAAAATTCGTTTCTGAGGAGCCTCAAGATCTCTGAGAAGGGAAGTTTCACCAACTCTGTCATGTAGGGGCATGAATTCTGATTCTGTGTCAATTTTCCTACTTTCCCAGCTAGTAATTCTCTACCTCAGAAAGCCCACTCTCAACCGTTTCCGCTTTCAAAGGCAGTTGCTCTTAGAGTCTGCACATGGCACTTGGGGCCTGCTGGTCGTTGGCTACTGCCCTCTGTACCTTGGGTATAACAGCTGCGGGGCATCAAGATGAGCACGTCTCTTGTTCTAGGACTTAATATAGTTTGGGGCACATGGTAAGCAATAATCACTTCTTTAGTTGATCCAAGTGTTAGATCTTTCTTAATTATTCTACTACCACAATTTACTTGTTCTAAGATTTGTCCCCCCCCCATTTTAATATCTCTTAAGGTGGCACTCACCTTGCACTTGATGACATATCCTACTTTAACTGACAGCATTTCTCTTTCTTAGTCGAACATAAACTACAGTGCATCTTACCCTTGATGAAAGCTAGGAGCAATTAAATACTCTATTATGGTTACGATTCTGATATTTGAAATCCTCCGGTAGCTCCCTGTGCCCTCACAGTGTAGTACCTCACCTCCTCGCCATAGTATACAAACCTTCTCACCCCCAGTGTTAACCCCGGTGCTCAGCCTCCATCCCCAGGTGATGCTGCTAGATCAGCTCTCGGTTGTCATGAACTTGCTGTAGTTTCCCGAATGCACTGTGCTGCCTCCTGGACCTTTGAAACTTGACACACTCATCCTCATTCTTCGCTTTGCCCTTGTCTATCACCTCCCCTGAAAATCTGTTCCTAAGAGGCTTTTACCTGCGACCACCTACCCTTGGCAGTCTATTATCTCCCTGTGGTAAAGCCTGTCACACTGCACCATGGACATGCCCGTTGTCCCCCTGAGAAGAGAAAAGGGACAATGAGGGCGCCCAGCATTTGCAGCTCTAGTGCAGAGCCCCATGCCTGGCTTGCAGGAGATGCCAGATCATGAAGACAAACGGAGATCATCCTCTGGCTGAAACCAGCTCTTCTTTGCCTACCGCAGGATCTGGATCAATAAAGAGCAGCCAGTTATTATTGCTGTTTTTCTAGGGATTTTTACCCCATATATTTCCCGGGTATTTACTCTTTTTATAGCACTTTAATTCAGGCTTCAACCACTTCCTAGTCAGATCAGGTGGAATCATTTTCCTTCCCATAACCTCGATGTATTTCACATCTAGTAATTCTTTTTTTAAAGATCTTATTTACCCATTTGACAGACAGATCACAAGTAGGTAGAGAGGGAGGCAGAGAGAGAGGGGGAAAGCAGGCTCCCCGTTGAGCAGAGAGCCCGATGCAGGGCTCCATCCCAGGACCCTGAAATCATGACCTGAGCTCAAATCAGAGGCCTAAACCACTGAGCCACCCAGGAGCCCCCATATCTGGTAATTTTTAACCAACGTGGATTTGCTGCATGAAATAGTTCCTTCTTCTTCAAATATAAATATATATATAAAGTGATCAAGCCACTCGCATGTCTTAGTAGAATGTCATACCTTTAGTAGCAAACTTGAAATCTTGGCCATTGGTTTTGATTTTTCTTTTGGTTAGATTTGGTTCGGTTTTTGTCATTTTAAAAATCCCTCCAGCCCTTGGCTCTGTCTGACCTGATTGCTTTCAGCTGTTTCTGCAACAAAATTGTCCTGGCAGCGAAAACTCTCATTGTTTACAGTGGCGCCCCCTTCTGAACACTTTGTTAATAAAAAGCTTTTTTTGTTTGTTTGTTTGTTTTTCGGCTATGGTAAATGTGGAACAACAATGAGGTATTTCAAAGAGGTGAACCACAGATAAATTTCTCTAAGGGTGGGTTGAGGGTTCCTCAAAAAGGAACTTGACAAGGCTTTTAAAGATATCGACAATCATTATAACATAACGTGACTGATTCTCACCGTGCTCTTAACTGGGCAAACACTTGTTGGCTTCCAGAAAGACTAACATCGTTGAGATGGTTCCAGCGGCCTTCTAGCACAGGGTCTCATGAGGCAGGGATTCTACCCACTGGCTGTGCAAGGCATGAGCCCTGTTAGTGATTCTATTTTTCCTCTGCAGAATAGGTCTTTCTACATTCCAGGTCCTTTCTACCCCAATAAATAATGCGGCGATTCTCTCAGTGAGTTGTACTATTGGTTTAAGCAGCCAACTGTCTCTTTAAAAGGACTTTTGTTTAAATTCCTTTAAAACAAAGTCCTTTCAAAGAAATCTTTTTTCTTTATTTTATATTTTTTATCCCATATGTTTACTCTGATCGTGGAACTTTGTCATTTTGACCTTCTCTGCTGATTAAAATATTCTTCATCATCAGCACCTACTGCTCTCCTCTCCTGGTGGTCTCTCCGGAAGGGGTCTTCTCTAGCTCTTCCAGCAGGAGATGGGCACTTCCCCTCTACCCCTGTTGCCAGACTAACCTTACCTATCCTGCAGGGTCAGGTCGGCCTGGCCCTTTATCTGTTGTTCTCCTCTGAGTGGTTAGATTTTCATAGATCCCTTGCTTTGCTTTTGTCAGGATTTACCCTGGATTATCAAAACATTTTTCTTGTGCCAGTGAAGCCTAAGAAACAGTCCTAATGAGAGAACCAGGAACTCAAACAGATCATATTTATCCTGAATGTTCTGTCCAAAATGAAAAATTCGTTTCTGAGGAGCCTCAAGATCTCTGAGTAGGGAAGTTTCACCAACTCTGTCATGTAGGGGCATGAATTCTGATTCTGTGTCAATTTTCCTACTTTCCCAGCTAGTAATTCTCTACCTCAGAAAGCCCACTCTCAACCGTTTCCTCTTTCAAAGGCAGTTGCTTTTAGAGTCTGCACATGGCACTTGGGGCCTGCTGGTCGTTGGCTACTGCCCTCTGTACCTTGGGTCTAAAAGCTGCGGGGCATCAAGATGAGCACGTCTCTTGTTCTAGGACTTAATATAGTTTGGGGCACATGGTAAGCAATAATCACTTCTTTAGTTGATCCAAGTGTTAGATCTTTCTTAATTATTCTACTACCACAATTTACTTGTTCTAAGATTTGTCCCCCCCCCCATTTTAATATCTCTTAAGGTGGCACTCACCTTGCACTTGATGACATATCCTACTTTAACTGACAGCATTTCTCTTTCTTAGTCGAACATAAACTATAGTGCATCTTACCCTTGATGAAAGCTAGGATGCAATTAAATACTCTATTATGGTTACGATTCTGATATTTGAAATCTTCCGGTAGCTCCCTGTGCCCCCACAGTGTAGTACCTCACCTCCTAGCCATAGTATACAAACCTTCTCACCCCCAGTGTTAACCCCGGGGCTCAGCCTCCATCCCCAGGTGATGCTGCCAGATCAGCTGTCGGTTGTCATGAACTTGCTGTAGTTTCCCGAATGCACTGTGCTGCCTCCTGGCCCTTTGAAACTTGACACACTCATCCTCATTCTTCGCTTTGCCCTTGTCTATCACCTCCCCTGAAAATCTGTTCCTAAGTGACTTTCCCAGGTCCCACCGACCCTTGGCAGTCTATTATCTCCCTGTGGTAAAGCCTGTCACACTGCACCATGGACATGCCCGCTGTCCCCCTGAGAAGAGAAAAGGGACAATGAGGGCGCCCAGCATTTGCAGCTCTAGTGCAGAGCCCCATGCCTGGCTTGCAGGAGATGCCAGATCATGAAGACAAACGGAGATCATCCTCTGGCTGAAACCAGCTCTTCTTTGCCTACCGCAGGATCTGGATCAATAAAGAGCAGCCAGTTATTATTGCTGTTTTTCTAGGGATTTTTACCCCATATATTTCCCGGGTATTTACTCTTTTTATAGCACTTTAATTCAGGCTTCAACCACTTCCTAGTCAGATCAGGTGAAATCATTTTCCTTCCCATACCCTCGATGTATTTCACATCTAGTAATTCTTTTTTTAAAGATCTTATTTACCCATTTGACAGACAGATCACAAGTAGGTAGAGAGGGAGGCAGAGAGAGAGGGGGAAAGCAGGCTCCCCGCTGAGCAGAGAGCCCGATGTGGTGCTCCATCCCAGGACCCTGAAATCATGACCTGAGCCGAAATCAGAGGCCTAAACCACTGAGCCACCCAGCAGCCCCCATATCTGGTAATTTTTAACCAACGTGGATTTGCTGCATGAAATAGTTCCTTCTTCTTCAAATATAAATATATATATAAAGTGATCAAGCCACTCGCATGTCTTAGGAGAATGTCATACCTTTAGTAGCAAACTTGAAATCTTGGCCATTGGTTTTGATTTTTCTTTTGGTTAGATTTGGTTCGGTTTTTGTCATTTTAAAAATCCCTCCAGCCCTTGGCTCTGTCTGACCTGATTGCTTTCAGCTGTTTCTGCAACAAAATTGTCCTGGCAGCGAAAACTCTCATTGTTTACAGTGGCGCCCCCTTCTGAACACTTTGTTAATAAAAAGCTTTTTTTGTTTGTTTGTTTGTTTTTCGGCTATGGTAAATGTGGAACAACAGTGAGGTATTTCAAAGAGGGGAACCACAGATAAATTTCTCTAAGGGTGGGTTGAGCGTTCCTCAAAAAGGAACTTGACAAGGCTTTTAAAGATATCGACAATCATTATAACATAACGTGACTGATTCTCACCGTGCTCTTAACTGGGCAAACACTTGTTGGCTTCCAGAAAGACTAACATCGTTGAGATGGTTCCAGCGGCCTTCTAGCACAGGGTCTCATGAGGCAGGGATTCTAGCCACTGGCTGTGCAAGGCATGAGGCCTGTTAGTGATTCTATTTTTCCTCTGCAGAATAGTTCTTTCTACATTCCAGGTCCTTTCTACCCCAATAAATAATGCGGCGATTCTCTCAGTGAGTTGTACTATTGGTTTAAGCAGCCAACTGTCTCTTTAAAAGGACTTTTGTTTAAATTCCTTTAAAAAAAAGTCCTTTCAAAGAAATCTTTTTTCTTTATTTTATATTTTTTATCCCATATGTTTACTCTGATCGTGGAACTTTGTCATTTTGACCTTCTCTGCTGATTAAAATATTCTTCATCATCAGCACCTACTGCTCTCCTCTCCTTATGGTCTCCTCGGAAGGGGTCTTCTCTAGCTCTTCTCGCAGGAGATGGGCACTTCCCCTCTACCCCTGTTGCCAGTCTAACCTTACCTACCCTGCAAGGTAAGGTCGGCCTGGCCCTTTATCTGTTGCTCTCCTCTGAGTGGTTAGATTTTCATAGATCCCGTGCTTTGCTTTTGTCAGGATTTACCCTGGATTATGAAAACCCTTTTCTTCTGCCAGTGAAGCCTAAGAAACAGTCCTAATGAGAGAACCCGGAACTCAAACAGATCATATTTATCCTGAATGTTCTTTCCAAAATGAAAAATTCTTTTCTGAGGAGACTCAAGGTCTCTGAGCAGGGAAGTTTCACCAACTCTGTTATGTAGGGGCATGAATTCTGATTCTTTGTCAATTTTCCTACTTTCCCAGCTAGTAATTCTCTACCTCAGAAAGCCCACTCTCAACCGTTTCCTCTTTCAAAGGCAGTTGCTCTTAGAGTCTGCACATGGCACTTGGGGCCTGCTGGTCGTTGGCTACTGCCCTCTGTACCTTGTGTCTAACAGCTGCGGGGCATCAAGATGAGCACGTCTCTTGTTCTAGGACTTAATATAGGTTGGGGCACATGGAAAGCAATAATCACTTCTTTAGTTGATCCAAGTGTTGGATCTTTCTTAATTATTCTACTACCACAATTTACTTGTTCTATGATTGTCCCTCCTCCCATTTTAATATCTCTTAAGGTGGCACTCACCTTGCACTTGATGACATATCCTAGTTTAACTGACAGCATTTCTCTTTCTTAGTCGAACATAAACTATAGTGTATCTTACCCTTGATGAAAGCTATGATGCAATTAAATTCTTTATTATGGTAACGATTCTGATATTTGAAATCCTCCGGGGGCTCCCTGTGCCCCCACAGTGTAGTACCTCACCTCCTCGCCATAGTATACAAACCTTCTCACCCCCAGTGTTAACCCGGGGCCCAGCCTCCATCCCCAGGTGATGCTGCCAGATCAGCTGTCGGTTGTCATGAACTTGCTGTAGTTTCCCAAATGCACTGTGCTGCCTCCTGGCCCTTTGAAACTTGACACACTCATTCTCATACTTCGCTTTGCCCTTGTCTATCACCTCCCTTGAAATCTGATCCTAAGTGGCTTTTCCCAGCTCCAACCTACCCTTGGCAGTCTTTTATCTCCCTGTGGTAAAGCCTGTCACACTGCACCATGGACATGCCCGTTGTCCCCAGAGAAGAGAATAGGGACATTGAGGGCCCCCCAGCATTTTCAACTCTAGTGCAGAGCCCCATGCCTGGCTTGCAGGAGATGCCAGATCATGAAGACAAATGGAGATCATCCTCTGGCTAAAACCGGCTCTTCTTTACTTACCGCAGGATCTGGATCAATAAAGAGCAGCCAGTTATTATTGCTGTTTTTCTAGGGATTTTTACCCCATATATTTCCCAGGTCTTTACTCTTTTTATAGCACTTTAATTCAGGCTTCAACCACTTCCTAGTCAGATCAGGTGAAATCATTTTCCTTCCCATACCCTCGATGTATTTCACATCTAGTAATTCTTTTTTAAAGATCTGATTTACCCATTTGACAGACAGATCACAAGTAGATAGAGAGGGAGAGAGAGAGAGAGGGGGGAAGCAGTCTCCCCGCGGAGCAGAGAGCCTGATGTTGGGCTCCATCCCAGGACCCTGAAATCATGACCTGAGCCGAAAACCCTTTTCTTGTGCCAGTGAAGCTTAAGAAACCGTCCGGATGAGAGAACCAGGAACTCGAACGGATCATATTGATCCTGAATGTTCTGTCCAAAATGAAAAATACTTTTCTGAGGAGCCTCAAGATCTCTGAGAAGGGAAGTTTCACCAACTCTGTCATGTAGCGTTATCAATTCCGATTCTGTGTCAATTGTCCTACTTTCCCAGCTAGTGATTCTCTACCTCTCAAAACCCACACTCAACCGTTTCCTCTCAAAGGCAGTTGCTCTTAGAGTCTGCTCATGGCACTTGGGGCCTGCTGGTCGTTTGCTACTCTCCTCTGTTCCTTGGGTCTAACAGCTGCGGGGCATCAAGATGAGCACGTCTCTTGTTCTAGGACTTAATATAGGTTGGGGCACATGGTAAGCAATAATCACTTCTTTAGTTGATCCAAGTGTTGGACCTTTTTTATATATTCAACTACCACAATTTACTTGTTCTAAGATTTGTCCCCCCACCATTTTAATATCTCTTAAGGTGGCACTCACCTTGCACTTGATGACATATCCTAGTTTAACTGACAGCATTTCTCTTTCTTAGTCGAACATAAACTATAGTGCATCTTACCCTTGATGAAAGCTAGGATGCAATTAAATACTCTATTATGGTTACGATCCTGATATTTGAAATCCTCCGGTAGCTCCCTGTGCCCCACTGTGTAGGACTTCACCTCCTAGCCATAGTATACAAACCATCTCACCCCCAGTTTAACCCCGGGGCTCAGCCTCCAAACCCAGGTGATGCTGCCAGATCAGCTGTCGGTTGTCATGAACTTGCTGTAGTTTCCCGAATGCACTGTGCTGCCTCCTGGCACTTTGAAACTTGAAACACTCATCCTCATTCCTCGCTTTGCCCTTGTCTATCACCTCCCCTCAAAATCTGTTCCTAAGTGGCTTTTCCCAGCTCCAAACTACCCTTGGCAGTCTATTATCACCCTGTGGTAAAGCCTGTCACAAAGCACCATGGACATGCCCGCTGTCCCCCTGAGAAGAGAAAAGGGACAATGAGGTCGCCCAGCATGAACCTAACCCTAACCCTGACCCCTACCTTAAGCCTCGCTAACCCTGACCCCAACGAGGTCTAAACCTAACCCTGACCCTATGTCTTTCTTCTCCCTAACCCTAACACTAACCTGGTCTAAACCCAGCTCTGTTCCCTCCAGTGGGGACAACAGCTGCACCCAGGCCTCCCAAGGGCTGGGGGAAGGCTGTATGGGGGTCACTGGATGGGCACTGCATTGAGTGGAGTGTGAGCCTTGAGCAGCTTGGGGACCAGCGGCTCAGAGAGCTCTGGTGGATCAGAAAGTTTGGTAAGGAGCCCCCAGGCAGTGGTGACCTGACTTCCCCGACGACAGAGCCCAACAGAATTGGAATCCACATATCCAGGCACCCCATAAAGAGAAAACCCTCCTGCCCAGCTCATTTCTAGGCACATCCTAAAGGAAGCGACATGTTCTTCTGCTGTACTGAAGCCGAGAGGATACAGGGAGAAGAGAGCTCACCGCTTGACACGTCCCCTCCCTGGCAGGTCATATCAGGTTTCACCAACGCCTCAGGCTCTTTGGCTAATAAAATCAAAAGGTGACACGAGGGGGCTCAGAGTCAGAGAGTCCCACACCTTCTGATCCACTGGTGTAGCCGTAGGTCTCTTCGCAGTCTCTCTCTCACTGTGTGTGTGTGTGTGTGTTTGTGTGTGTGTGTGCGCCTCTGAGTGTCTGTGTCTTTGTGTGTATAGAGGACCTGGCCATGCCATCATGGGTGGAGATGCCCCAAGCAGGATCAGGCTGATGAGGGGTTAGATGTCTGGTGGGCAAGTCATGTTCACACCCCAGTTTAAGGCTGGTTAAGTGGGATCGGGCGGAGGGTCTACACCCTTCTGCCCAGTGTTTATCCGGAGACCTTGAAGGAATGGGTCATGACCGTGGAGCAGGGCTATATTGAACAGTAACCACAAACCCTGACCCTGACACTGACTGTGATCCTGCACCAAACCCTAAACCGAGCCCTGACCCTGATCCTGACCCTGACACTGACCGTGATCCTGACCTGAACCATAAGCCTAAACCTAAGCCTGACACTCACCCTCATGTGTACCCTGAACCTAAACCTAACTCTGACATTACCGTAAACATGACTCATACCTAACCATGACCCTGACCCTGACCCTAATCCTAACCCTGACGCTGACCGAACCCTGACCCTAACCATCACCCTGACTGTGACTGTGAGCCTCACCGTAACCTTAAACCTAGTGGTAACTCTAACCATGACCCTAATCCGGACCCTGAACCTTCACCTCATTGTGACCCTGAACCGAACACTAACCCCTACCCTAAACCAAACACTAACCCTGACCTTATGCTTTCTAACCCTAACCATAACCCTACTTCTAACTCTAACCCTAACCCCAATCCCAAACCCTACTGCCACAACCTAACTGTGACACTGAACCGAACATTGACCCTAAACCAAAGCCTGGCCCTAAACCTGAGCCTGGCCCTGAGCTTCACCTGACCCGGACCCTGACCCTAATCCAATCCATTACTCTAACACTGACTACTACATAACCCTCTCGTTGATACTAATGTGGACTTTAAACCAATACCTGATCCTGACCGTAAACCTGACACTGGCCCTAGACTTCACCCTGACCCTGACTCAGGCAAATACCAGAAACCTAACCTTGAACATAAAAGTGACCCTGACCCTGACCCTAACACTAACCCTGACACTGAATGTGAGCCTGACCCTAACTCTAACCCTAAACCTAACCCTCCCTGACACTAACACAGTCCCTGACCCGAAACCTAATGCTGAACCTAACCCTAAACTAACCCCTAACATTATCCCTGACACTGACCCTAACCCGGTCTAACCCTAACCCTCAACCTACCTCTACCCTAACCCTAACCACACTTTAACAATAATCCCGAACCTCTCCCTGACCATGATCATAACCCTAACTCTGAAATTTGCCTATGTCAGATCTTAAACTTAAACCTGAACCTGGCCTTGACCTTAACACTGACCCTAACCCAGACTGTAAACCTAACTCTGACGCAAACCGTGATCCTGAACAGAATCGTAACCCTAAAGCTAACCCTGATCCTGAACCTACTCATAAAACAGAACCTAAACATAAAGCTGACCTTAGCATAACCATGAACCTAACCCTGACCCTGACCCTACTGTGACACTAAACCTGTCCTAAACCTAACCCTGAACTGACATGACCTTGCCCCCAAACAAAAACTTGAACCTGACCCTAAATCTGACCATCATCCTGAACCTGACACTAAACCTAACAGTCACCCTAACACTGATCCTGACCCTGACTCTGACCGTAACCCTAACCCTGACCCTACTGTGAGCCTGATCCTAAACCTAACCATGAACCTAACCCTAACCCTGACCCCTACCCTAAGCCTCGCTAACCCTGACCCCAACGAGGTCTAAACCTAACCCTGACCCTAAGTCTTTCTTCTCCCTAACCCTAACACTAACCTGGTCTAAACCCAGCTCTGTTCCCTCCAGTGGGGACAACAGCTGCACCCAGGCCTCCCAAGGGCTGGGGGAAGGCTGTATGGGGGTCACTGGATGGGCACTGCATTGAGTGGAGTGTGAGCCTTGAGCAGCTTGGGGACCAGCGGCTCAGAGAGCTCTGGTGGAGCAGAAAGTTTGGTAAGGAGCCCCCAGGCAGTGGTGACCTGACTTCCCCGACGACAGAGCCCAACAGAATTGGAATCCACATATCCAGGCACCCCATAAAGAGAAAACCCTCCTGCCCAGCTCATTTCTAGGCACATCCTAAAGGAAGCGACATGTTCTTCTGCTGTACTGAAGCCGAGAGGATACAGGGAGAAGAGAGCTCACCGCTTGACACGTCCCCTCCCTGGCAGGTCATATCAGGTTTCACCAACGCCTCAGGCTCTTTGGCTAATAAAATCAAAAGGTGACACGAGGGGGCTCAGAGTCAGAGAGTCCCACACCTTCTGATCCACTGGTGTAGCCGTAGGTCTCTTCGCAGTCTCTATCTCACTGTGTGTGTGTGTGTGTTTGTGTGTGTGTGTGCGCCTCTGAGTGTCTGTGTCTTTGTGTGTATAGAGGACCTGGCCATGCCATCATGGGTGGAGATGCCCCAAGCAGGATCAGGCTGATGAGGGGTTAGATGTCTGGTGGGCAAGTCATGTTCACACCCCAGTTTAAGGCTGGTTAAGTGGGATCGGGTGGAGGGTCTACACCCTTCTGCCCAGTGTTTATCCGGAGACCTTGAAGGAATGGGTCATGACCGTGGAGCGGGGCTATACCGAACAGTAACCACTAACCCTGACCCTGACACTGACTGTGAGCCTACGCCAAACCCTAACCCAAGCCCTGACCCTGACCCTGACTGTGATCCTGACCTGAACCCTAAACCTAAACCGAAGCCTGACACTCACCCTGATGTGGACCCTGAACTTAAACTTAAATCTGACCTCACCGTAACCATGACTCAAACCTAATCATGACACAGACACTAACCCTAATCCTAACCCTGACGCTGACCTAACCCTGACATTAACCCTAACCCAGACCGTGACTGTGAGCCTGACCCTAACCCTAAACCTAAAGGTAACTCTAACCATGACCCTAATACGGACCCTGAACCTAAACCTAATGCTGACCCTGACCCTAACACTAACCCCTACCCTAAACCAAACCCTCTCCTTAACCTTACGCTGTCTAACCCTAACCATAACCCTACTTCTAACTCTAACCCTAACCCCAATTCCAAACCCTACCGCCAAAACCTAACAGTGACACTGAACCGAACATTGAACCTAAACCAAAGCCTCACCCTAAACCTGACCCAGGACCTGACCTTCACCTGACCCAGACCCTGACCCTAATCCTAACCATGACACTAACCCTGACCACTACATAATCGTGTCCCTGACCCGAATGTGGACTTTAAACCAATACCTGAACCTGACCCTAAACCTGACACTGGCGCTAAACTTCACCCTGACCTTGACCCAGACCATGACGATAAACCAAACCCTGACAATAACAGTGAGCCTGACCCTGACCTGAACCACAACCTGACCCTGACTGTGAGCCTGACCCTAACTCTAACCCTAAATGTAGACCTGACTCTGACACTAACACGGGCCCTCCCCCGAAACCTATCGCTGACCTAACCCTAACACTAACCCCTAAACCTACCACGGACCCTGATCTTAACAAGTTCTAATCCTAACTGTCAACCAAACGCTAACCCTAACACAAACCCTAAACTTTAACAATAACCCTGACTCTATACCTGACTATGATCATAAGCCTAACCCTGAACTTTGCCTATACCAGACCCTGACCCTAAACCTGACCCTGGCCCTGAGCCTAAACCTAACCATGACCCTAACACTGACCACTACATAACCCTGTCGCTGACCCGATTGTGGACTTTAAAAGAATATCTGGTCCTGACCGGAAACTGACCCTGGCCATAGACTTCACCTTGACCCTGATCCTGGCAAAGACGATAAACCTAACCCTGACCCTAAGCGTGACCCTGACCCTGACCCTAACACTAACCCTGATACTGAATGTGAGCCTGACTGTAACTCTAACCCTAAATGTAACCCTGACCCTGACACTAACACGGGCCCTGACCCGAAACCTAACGCTGAACCTAACCCTAAAACTAACAACCTAACATTGTCCCTGACACTGATCCTAACCCGGTCTAACCCTAACCCTCAACTTACCTCTAACCCTAACCCTAACCCCACTTTAACAATAATCCTGACTCTCTCCCTGACCCATATCATAACCCTAACTCTGACCCAATCCGTGAACCTGAACAGAATCGTAACCCTAAAACTAAGCCTGATCCAGAACCTACTCATAAAACAGAACCTAAATATAAAGCTTACCATGAAACTAACCCTGACGCTGACCCTAACCCTGACACGAAAACTGTCCCAAATCTATCCATGCCCCTGACATGAATCTTGCCCTCAAACCAAAACTTGAACCTGACCCTAAATCTGACCATGACCCTGAACCTGACCCTAAACCTAACCGTCACCCTAACACTGAGCCTGACCCTGACTGTAACCGTAACGCTAACCCTGACCCTACTGTGAGCCTGACCCTAAACCTAAGCATGAACCTAACCCTAACCCTGACTCCTACCCTAAGCCTTATGCTAACCCTGACCCCAACGACGTCTAACCCTAACCCTGACCCTAAGGCTTTCTAAGCCTAATCCTAACACTAACCTGATCTAAACCCAGCTCTGTTCCCTCCAGCGGGGACAACAGCTGCACCCAGGCCTCCCAGGGTTGGGGGGAGGCTGTAAGGGGGTCACTGTATGGGCACTGCATTGAGTGGAGTGTGAGCCTTGAGCAGCTCAGGGCCCGGGGACTCAAGGAGCTCTGGTGGAGCAGGAAGGTCGGTGAGGAGCGCTCCGGACGTGGTGATTTGGCTTCCCTGACGACAGAGCCCAACGAAATAGGAACCCATGTATCCAGGCACCCCTTTACAGAGAAAATCCCCCTGCCCAGCTCATTTCTAGGCACATCCTAAAGGAAGCGACATGTTCTTCTGCTGTACTGAAACCGAGAGGATGCAGGGAGAAGAGAGCTCACCCGCCAGACACGTCCCCTCCCTGGCAGGTCATGTCAGGTTTCCCGAGTGCCTCAGGCCCTTTAGCTAATAAAATCAAAAGGTGACACCAGGGAGCTCAGAGTCAGAGAGTCCCACACCTTCTGATCAACACGGGTGTAGCCCTAGTTCTCCTCCCCGTCTCTGTGTGTGTGTGCGTGTGTGTGTGTGTGTGTGTGTGTGTGTGCGTGTGTGCCTCTGGGTGTTTGTGAGGGTGTGTGTAAAGAAGAGCTGGCCATGCCATCGTGGGTGGAGATGTCCCAGGCATGATCAGGCTGATGAGGGGTTAGATGTCTGGTGGGCAAGTCATGTTCTTACCCTAGTTTAAGGCTGGTTAAGTGGGTTGGGTGGAGGGTCTACACCCTTCTGCCCAGGGTTTATCCTGAGACCCTGAAGGGTAGGGTCCATACACAGGCGCGGGTCTTACCCCAAAAGTAACCACTAACCCTGACCCTGACCCTGTCTGTGATCCTGACCTGAACCCTAAACCTAAACCTAAGCCTGACACTGACCCTGATGTGGTCCCTGAACTTAAACCTAACGCTGATATTACTGTAACCAAGACTCATATGTAACCATGCCCCTGACCCTGACCCTAATACTAACCCTGACGCTGACCTAACCCTGACCCTAAGCCTACCCATGACTGTGACTGTGAGCCTGACCCTTACCCTATACCTAAAGGTAACTCTAACCATGACCCTAATACGGACCCTGAACCTAAACCTAACGCTGACCCTAACCCTAACACTAACCCCTACCCTAAACCAAACCCTAACACTGACCTTACGCTGTCTAACCCTAACCCTAAACATAACCCTACTTCTAACTCTAACCCTAACCCCAATCCCAAACCCTACCGCCAAAACCTAACTGTGACACTGAACCGAACATTGACCCTAAACCAAAGCCTGACCCTAAACCTGACCCTGTTCCGGACCTTCACCTGACCCAGACCCTGATCCTAATCCTAACCATGACACTAACACTGACCACTACATAATCCTGTCCCTGACCCGAATGTGGACTTTAAACCAATACCTATACCTGACCCTAAACCTGACACTGGCGCTAAACTTCACCATGACCCTCACCCAGACCATGACCATAAACCTAACCCTGACCCTTACAGTGACCCCGACCCTGACCTGAACAACAAACTGACCCTGACTGTGAGCCTGACCCTAACACTAACCCTAAATGTAACCCTGACCCTGACACTAACACGGGCCCTCCCCCGAATCCTATCGCTGGTCCCAACCTAACACTAACCACTAACCCTACCACAGACCCTGATCCTAACAAGCTCTAAACCTAAACGTCAACCAAACGCTAACCCTAACACTAACCTTAACTTTAACAATAACCCTGACCCTATACCTGACTATGATCATAACCCTAACCCTGAACTTTGCCTATACCAGACCCTGACACTATACGTGACCCTGGCCCTGAGCCTAAATCTAACCATGACCCTAACACTGACCACTACATAACCCTGTCGCTGACCCGAATGTGGACTTTAAACCAATACCTGATCCAGACCGTAACCCTGACACTGGCCCAAGACTTCACCCTGACCCTGACCCAGACCATGACCATAAATCTTACCCTGACCCTAACAGTGACCCGACCCTGACCTGAACACTGAACCTGACCCTGACTGTGAGCCTGACCCTAACTCTAACCCTAAACGTAACCCTGACCCTGACACTAACACGGGCCCTAACCCAAAACCTAATGCTGAACCTAACCCTAAAACTAACCCCTAACATTATCACTGACCCTGACCCTAACCCGGTCTAACCCTAACCCTCAACCAACCTCTAACCCTAACCCTAACCCCACTTTAACAATAATCCTGACCCTCTCCCTGAACCTGATCATAACCCTAACTCTGAACTTTGCCTATGTCAGACCTTAACCTTAAACCTGACCCTGGCTTTGACCTTAACACTGACCCTAACCTTGACTGTAAACCTAACTCTCACCCAATCCATGATCCTGACAGAATCATAACACTAAAGCTAACCCTGATTCTGAACCTACACATAAAACAGAACCTAAACATAAAGCTGACCTTACCATAACCATGAACCTAACCCTGAACCTGAACCTAACCCTGACACTAAACCTGTCCCAAACCTTACCCTGACCCTGAATTGAACCTTGCCCCCAAACCTAAACTTGAACCTGACCCTAAATCTGACCATGACCCTGAACCTGAACCTAAACCTAACCGTCACTAACACTGACCCTGACCCTGACTCTGACCATAACCTTAACCGTGACCCTACTGTGAGCCTGACCCTAAACCTAACCATGAACCTAACCCTAACCCTGACCCCTACCCTAAGCCTTACGCTAACCCTGACCCCAATGACATCTAACCCTAACCCTGATCCTAAGTCTTTCTTCTCCCTAACCCTAACACTAACCTAGTCTATACCCAGCTCTGTTCTCTCCAGCGAGGACAACAGCTGCACCCAGGTCTCCCAGGAGCTTGGGGGAGGCTGTATTGGAGTCATTGGATTGGCACTGCATTAAGTGGAGGGTGAGCCTTAAGCAGCTTGGGGACCGGTGGCTCAGGGAGCTCTGGTGAAGCAGGAAATTTGGTAAGGAGCTCACAGGCAGTGTTGAACTCACTTACCTGATGACAGAACCCAACGGAATTGGAACCTTTGTATCCAGGCACGCCATTACAGAGAAAACCCCCCATCCAAGCTCATTTCAAAGCAAATCCTAAAGGAAGTGACATGTTCTTCCGCTGTACTGAAGCCGAGAGGATGCAGGGAGAAGAGAGCTCGCCCGCCAGACATGTCCCCTCCATGGCAGTTCATATCAGGTTTCCCCAACGCCCAAGGCCCTTTGGCTAATAAAATCAAAAGGTGACACCAGGGGCCTCAGAGACAGAGAGTCCCACACCTTCTGATCAACCAGTGTAGCCCTAGATCTCCTCCCCGTCTGTGTGTGTGTGTGTGTGTGTGTGTGTGTGTGTGTGTGTGCCTCTGGGTGTCCGTGTGTCTGTGTGTAAAGAGGACCTGGCCATGCCATCGTGGGTGGAGATGCCACAAGCAAGATCAGGCTGATGAGGGTTTAGATGTCGGTTGGGCAAGTTATGTTCACACCCCGGTTTAAGGCTGGTTAAGGGGGAGCGGGTGGAGGGTCTACACCCTTCTGCCCAGGGTTTATCCAAAGACCCTGAACGGATGGGTCCATGACCCAGGAGCGGGGCTAACCCTAACAGTAACCACTAATCCTGACCCTGACACTGACTGTGAGCCTGCCCCAAACCCTAACCCAAACCTTGACCCTGACCCTATCTGTGATCCTGACCAGAACCCTAAACCTAAACCTAAGCCTGACACTGACCCTGATGTGGACCCTGAACCTAAACCTAACATTGATATTACTGTAACCAAGACTCATAACTAACCATGACCCTGACCATGACCCTAATCCTAACCCTGACACTGACATAACCCTGACCCTAACCCTACCCATGACCGTGACTGTGAGCCTGACCCTAACCCTAAACCTAAATGTATCTCTAACCATGACCCTAATACGGACCCTAAACCTAAACCTAATGTTGACCCTGACCCTAACACTAACCCCTACTCTAAACCAAACCCTAACCCTGACCTTACGCTGTCTAACGCTAACCCTAACCATAACCCTACTTCTAACTCTAACTCTAACCCCAATCCCAAACGCTACAGACAAACCTAACTGTGACACTGAACCGAACATTGACCCTATACCAAAGCCTGACCCTAAACCTGACCCTGGCCCTGACCTTCACCTGACCCTGACTCTGACCCTTATCCTAACCATGACACTAACACTGACCACTACACAATCCTGTCCCTGACCCGAATGTGGACTTTAAACCAATACCTATACCTGACCCTAAACCTGACACTGGAGCTAAACTTCACCATGACCCTCACCCAGACCATGACCATAAATCTAACCCTGACGCTAACAGTGACGCCGACCCTGACCTGAACACTAAACCTGACCCTGACTGTGAGTCTGACCCTAACACTAACCCTAAATGTAACCCTGACCCTGACACTAACACGGGCCCTCCCCCGAATCCTATCGCTGGTCCCAACCCTAACACTAACCACTAACCCTACCACAGACCCTGATCCTAACAAGCTCTAACCCTAAACGTCAACCAAACGCTAACCCTAACACTAACCCTAACTTTAACAATAACCCTGACCCTATACCTGACTATGATCATAACCCTAACCCTGAACTTTGCCTATACCAGACCCTGACCCTATACGTGACCCTGGCCCTGAGCCTAAACCTAACCATGACCCTAACACTGACCACTACATAACCCTGTCCCTGACCTGAATGTGGATTTTAAACCATTACCTGATCCAGACCGTAAACCTGACACTGGCCCAAGACTTCACCCTGACCCTGACCCAGACCATGACCATAAATCTAACCCTGACCCTGGTAGTGACCCTGACCCTGACCTGAACACTGAACCTGACCCTGACTGTGAGCCTGACCCTAACTCTAACCCTAAACGTAACCCTGACCCTGACACTAACACGGGCCCTCCCCAGAATCCTATCACTGAACCCAACCCTAACAGTATCCCTAAACCTACCACGGACCCTGATCCTAACAAGTTCTAACCCGAACCGTCAACCAAACGCTAACCCTAACACTAACCCTAAACTTTAACTTTAACTTTGACCCTATACTTGACTATGATCATAACCCTATCTCTGAACTTTGCCTATACCAGACCCTGACCCTATACCTGATCCTGGCCCTGAGCCGAAACCTAACCATGACCCTAACACTGACAACGATATAACCCTGTCGCTGACCCGAATGTGGACATTAAAACAATACCTGATCCTGACCGTAAAACTGACACTGGCCCGAGACTTGCCCCTGACCCTGACCCAGGCAAACACCAGAAACGTAACCCTGACCCTAACAGTGACCCTGACCCTAACCATAACCCTGACACTGAATGTGAGCCTGACCCTAACTCTAACCCTAAACGTAACCCTGACCCTGACACTAACACGGGCCCTGACCCAAAACCTAATGCTGAACCTAACCCTAAAACTAACCCCTAACATTATCACTGACACTGACCCTAACCTGGTCTAACCCTAACCCTCAACCTACCTAGCCCTAACCCTAACCCCACTTTAACAATAATCCTGACCCTCTACCTGACCCTGATCATAACCCTATCTCTGAACTTTGCCTATGTCAGAACTTAACCTTAAACCTTACCCTGGCCTTGACCTTAACACTGACCCTAACCCTGAATGTACACCTATCTCTGACCCAATCCAAGATCCTGAACAGAATCATAACCCTAAAGCTAACCCTGATTCTGAACCTACTCATAAAACAGATCCTAAACATAAAGCTGACCTTACCATAACCATGAATCTAACCCTGACCCTGACCCTAACCCTGACACTAAACCTGTCCCAAAGCTAACCCTAAACATGACATGAACCTTGCCCCCAAACCAAAACTTGAACCTGACCCTAAATCTGACCATGACCCTGAACCTGACCCTAAACCTAACCGTCACCCTAACACTGACCCTGACCCTGACTCTGACCGTTACGCTAACCGTGACCCTACTGTGAGCCTGACCCTAAACCTAACCATGAACCTAACCCTAACCCTGAACCCTACCCTAAGCCTTACGCTAACCCTGACCCCAACGACGTCTAAACCTAACCCTGACCCTAAGTCTTTCTTAACCCTAACCCTAACACTAACCTAGTCTAAACCCAGATCTGTTGCCTCCGGTGGGGACAACAGCTGCACCCAGGCATCCAAAGGACTGGGTGGAGTCTGAATGGGGGTCACTGGATGGACACTGCATTGAGTGGAGTGTGAGCCTGAGCAGCTTGCGCACCGGTGGCTCAGGGAGCTCTGGTACAGCAGGAAGTTCGGTAAGGAGACCCCAGGCAGTGGTGACCTCACTTCCCTGACGACAGAGCCCCACGGAATTGGAACCCATGTATCCAGGCAACCCATTACAGAGAAAAACCCCCTCCCCAGCTCATTTCTAGGCACATCCTAAAGGAAGCGGCATGTTCTTCTGCTGTACTGAAGCCGAGAGGATGCAGGGAGAAGAGAGCTCGCCCGCCAGACACTTCGCCTCCCTTCAGGTCATATCATGTTTCCCCAATGCCTCAGACCCTTTGGCTAATAAAATCAAAAGGTGACACCAGGGGGCTCAGAGTCAGAGAGTCCCACACCTTCTGATCCACGGGTGTAGCCCTAGGTCTCTTCCCTGTTTCTGTGTGTGTGTGTGTGTGCCTCTGGGTGTCTGTGTGTCTGTGTGTAAAGAGGACCTTGCCATGCCATCGTGGGAGGAGATGCCCCAAGCAGGATCAGGCTGATGAGGGTTTAGATGTTTGGTGGACAAGTTATGTTCACACACCAGTTTAAGGCTGGTTAAGTGGGATCGGGTGGAGGGTCTACACCCTTCTGCACAGGGTTTATCCTGAGACCCTGAACGGATGGGTCCATGACCCAGGAGCGGGGCTAACCCTAACAGTAACCACTAACCCTGACCCTGACACTGACTGTGAGCCTGCCCCAAACCCTAACCCAAACGCTGACACTGACCCTGACCCTGACACATTATGCCCCGCCAATGCTTAAGTACGAAGAGGGCACAAACTCGCATTGTGACCCTCAGCGTGAGTCCTGTCCTCTAGTAAGTCCTCTCAGTGGCTGGACCATTAGACGTCATAATGGGCTTGCCATGCCCTTAGGCCCCAAGTTTTAACCAGCTTTCTGGTTGTCCCCTCGCCCCTCCCCAGGGCTCTGCTCTGGAAACTCTCTTATGGTGGGACACCTGAGGTAAAAACAAAACAAAACCAACTCCTCCCATCTCAAAGAATAACCCCAAACTCTTCGGATCGGGCCAAATTCCCAGAGAGGAAGACTCGTCCATGGCCCATGAGGCCACCCGGACATTCCACGGCCATCAGTGACACAATATCCAGAGACAAAATCTTGAGCAAGCGTCTCACACTTGCCCCTTTGTTCATATCCTGAAGAGTTCTCCTCACTGTCTGTAGATCAGTCCTGCCATACCTACGACCCGAAACCTAAGCCGAGTTTGTGTTTTCAGACAACTGTCCCCACAGCCCTGGCCCACAAAACCTACAGGCACAGGTTCTTGGAGCCAAACCTGAGGACTGTACCTGGGAATTCTGCCCATTCCATTGGCCACAAACCTAGAAATAGGATGATAAACCTCCAAAGTGCCCGGGGCCATCCCAATAGTGTTGACTGCCCAGGAAAAACAAGGGCGGTCTGACACCAGCTGAGCATCTACCTGCACTTAGACCCGTGGACAGATGTCCCCAGAGGTGAATTGCAGTGAGCAGGCCCCTAGATCCTAATCGGATCCATTGCTTTGTTGTCCAGGCATCTCTCCTCAGAGGCCTGGATTCCAATAGCAGCATATGGCTGTTTCTTGAGGCACCCATCAGAAGAAATCTCGTCTCCACGTGGGAATCTTGCACGTTGGAGCTGAGTCAAAGCCTCTGGTTAGGAGAACCCTTCAGGGACCCTGTGCCACTGCCTCATTCCAAGTTCTCCATGGACACAAACCCACATTAGGACCCATCCACAAGAGAGTCCATTTCAACTCAACCCTCTCAGTTTCTCCCCCAGATCCAGCAGATCTAACCTGTCTTGTCACTAGGACACAAGAGGAATGAGAGTCGGGCTTCCCAGCCATCCATCCTTAGAACCCTACTCGGAATCGATCCGTATGGGAAGTCCTGGAGCCAACCAACAGGTCTCAATCGCCCTGCAGAAGAATCTTTACGGTTTGGAGCATCTCACAACTCCCATCGTGGGAAAAATTCCATAGCCTCGTGATCCACCACATCTTCATGAAGAGGGCCATAAGGGACAAATACTCCAACCTGAGCGTTTGTCAGATCCTCACCTGATTTCAGATGCACGAGTTCTTGTTTCATCTGCAGAGCGTACCTGCCATGCCCTTGCCCAGACCCTAAGGTTGCTTGTGTTCTCAGACTTCTGTCCTCAACTCCTGGCCCACAAGCCCTCCAGTTTGGCAATTCCAGAACTACAATGCAGCCCTCTGCCTGCCCTCCAGAAGAAAAAACATTGCCCTCTGGGGCTAACCAGAAACCCCTGAAATATATGGGGGAAATATCCCTAGAAAAACAGCTATAATAACTGGCTGCTCTTTATTGATCCAGATCCTGCGGTAGGCATAGAAGAGCTGGTTTTAGTCAGAGGATGATCTCCGTTTGTCTTCATGATCTGGCATTTCCTGCAAGCCAGGCATGGGGCTCTGTACTAGAGCTGCAAATGCTGGGGGGCCCTCACTGTCCCTTTTCTCTTCTCAGGGGACAACGGGCATGTCCATGGTGCAGTGTGACAGGCTTTACCACAGGGAGATAAAAGACTGCCAAGGGTAGGTTGGAGCTGGGAAAAGCCACTTAGGAACAGATTTTCAGGGGAGGTGATAGACAAGGGCAAAGCGAAGAATGAGGATGAGTGTGCCAAGTTTCAAAGTGCCAGGAGGCAGCACAGTGCATTCGGGTAACTACAGCAAGTTCATGACAACCGACAGCTGATCTGGCAGCATCACCTGGGGATGGAGGCTGAGCCCCGGGGTTAACACTGGGGGTGAGATGGTTTGTATACTATGCCGAGGAGGTGAGGTACTACACTGTGGGGGCACAGGGAGCTACAGGAGGATTTCAAATATCAGAATCGTAACCATAATAGTGTATTTAATTGCATCCTAGCTTTCATCAAGGGTAAGATGCACTATAGTTTATGTTCGACTAAGAAAGAGAAATGCTGTCAGTTAAACTAGGATATGTCATCAAGTGCAAGGTGAGTGCCATCTTAAGAGATATTAAAATGGGGGGGGGTGGGAAAATCTTAGAACTATAACATGTGGTACTAGAATAATTAAGAAAAGTTCGAACACTTGGATCAACTAAAGAAGTGATTATTGCTTACCATGTGCCCCAAAATATATTAAGTCCTAGAAGAAGAGACGTGCTCATCTTGATGCCGCGCAGCTGTTAGACCCAAGGTACAGAGGGCAGTAGCCAACGACCAGCAGGCCCCAAGTGCCATGTGAAGACTCTAAGAGCAACTGCCTTTGAGTGAGGAAATGGTTGAGATTGGGCTTTATGAGGTAGAGAATTATTAGTTGGGAAAGTAAAAAAATTGACACAGAATCGGAATTGATGCCCCTACATGACAGAGTTGGTGAAACTTCCCTTCTCAGAGATCTTGAGGCTCCTCAGAAATGTATTTTTCATTTTGGACAGAACATTAAGGATAAATATGATCTGTTCGAGTTCCTCGTTCTCTCATCAGGACTGTTTCTTAGGCTTCACTGGCACAAGAAAAGGGTTTTATAGTCCAGGGTAAATCCTGACAAAAGGAAAGCACGGTATCTATGAAAAACTAACCACTCAGAAGAGAACAACAGATAAAAGGCCAGAACGACCTGACCCTGCAGGATAGGTAAGGCTGGTCCGGCAACAGGGGTAGAGGGGAAGTGCCCATCTCCTGCTAGAAGAGCTAGAGAAGTCCCCTTCCGGAGAGACCACCAGGAGAGGAGAACAGTAGGTGCTGATGGTGAATATTTTAATCAGCCGAGAAGGTCATAATGACAAAGTTCCATGATCAGAGTAAACATATGGGATTAAAAAATAAAAAATAAGAAAAATATTTTTTTTAAAAAGACTTTTTTTTTTAAGGAATTTAAACAAAATTCCTTTTTAAGAGACAGTTGGCTGTTCAAACCAAAAGTACAACTCACTGAGAGAATTGCCGCATGATTTATTGGGGTAGAAAGGACCCGGAATGTAGAAAGACCCATTCTACATAGGAAAAAATAGAATCACTAACAGGCCTCATGCCTTGCACAGCCAGTGGCTAGAATCCCTGCCTCATGAGACCCTGTGCTAGAAGGCCGCTAGAACCATCTCAACTATGTTAGTCTTTCTGGAAGCCAACAAGTGTTTGCCCAGTTAAGAGCACGGTGAGAATCAGTCACGTTATGTTATAATGATTGTCGATATCTTTAAAAGCCTTGTCAAGTTCCTTTTTGAGTAACCCTCACCCCACCCTTAGAGAAATTTATCTGTGGTTCACCTCTTTGAAATACCTCATTGTTGTTCCACATTTATCGTAGCCAAAAGAAAAAAGCTTTTTATTAACAAAGTGTTCAGAAGGGGGCGCCACTGTAAACAATGAGAGTTTTCACTGCCGGGACAATTTTGTTGCAGAAACAGCTGAAAGCATTCAGGTCAGACAGAGCCAAGGGCTGGAGGGATTTTTAAAATAACAAAAACCGAACCAAATCTAACTAAAACAAAAATCAAAAATCAAAACCAATGGCCAAGATTTCAAGTTTGCTACTAAAGGCATGACATTCTCCTAAGACATGCGAGTGACTTGATCAATAAATTTATATATTTATATTTGAAGAAGAAGGAACTATTTGATGCAGCAAATCCACGTTGATTAAAAATTACCAGATATGGGGTCTCTTCGTGGCTCAGTGGTTTAGGCCTCTGCCTTCGGCTCAGGTCATGATTTCAGGGTCCTGGGATGGAGCCCCACATCGGGCTCTCTGCTCAGCGGGGAGCCTGCTTCCCCCCTCTCTCTCTGCCTCCCTCTCTACCTACTTGTGATCTGTCTGTCAAATAGTTAAATAAGATCTTTAAAAAAAGAATTACTAGATGTGAAATACATCGAGGGTATGGGAAGGAAAATGATTTCACCTGATCTGACTAGGAAGTGGTTGAAGCCTAAATTAAAGTGCTATAAAAAAAGTAAAGACCTGGGAAATATATGGGGAAAAAATCCCAAGACAAACAGCAATAATAACTGGCTGCCCTTTATTGATCCAGATCCTGCGGTAGGCAAGGAAGAGCTGGTTTTAGTCAGAGGATGATCTCTGTTTGTCTTCATGATCTGGCATTTCGTGCAAGCCAGGCATGGGGCTCTGCACTAGGGCTGCAAATGCTGGGGGGCCCTCATTGTCCCTTTTCTCTTCTCAGGGGGACAACGGGCATGTCCATGGTGCAGTGTGACAGGCTTTACCACAGGGAGATAAAAGACTGCCAAGGGTAGGTGGGAGCTGGGAAAAGCCACTTAGGAACAGATTTTCAGGGGAGGTGATAGACAAGGGCAAAGCGAAGAATGAGGATGAGTGTGTCAAGTTTCAAAGGGCCAGGAGGCAGCACAGTGCATTCGGGAAACTACAGCAAGTTCATGACAACCGACAGCTGATCTGGCAGCATCACCTGGGGATGGAGGCTGAGCCCCGGGGTTAACACTGGGGGTGAGAAGGTTTGTATACTATGGCGAGGAGGTGAGGTACTACACTGTGGTGGCACAGGAGCTATGGGAGGATTTCAAATATCAGAATCGTAACCATAATAGAGTATTTAATTGCATCCTAGCTTTCATCAAGGGTAAGATGCACTAGAGTTTATGTTCGATTTAGAAAGTGAAATGCTGTCAGTTAAACTAGGATATGTCATTAAGTGCAAGGTGAGTGCCACCTTAAGAGATATTAAAATGGGGGGGTGGAAAAATCTTAGAACTATAAATTTGGTACTAGAATAATTAAGAAAAATAATACAAGAACACTTGGATCAACAAAAAAATTGATTATTGCTTACCATGTGCCCCAAACTCTATTAAGTCGCCAAAAATTTTATATCATTTGATAGGTCAGATATATATAAAATTACATTTAAAGTTTTAAAAATATCAGCAAATATTTTCATTTAAATGCAAATTTCAAAGAAAATCTACTTTTCCAAACACGACTTTTTATCCTATTGTGTTTTAATTTTGTCGACAACTGATAAAATGTTTAGCGAGACTATAAATGTTTGATCGAAAAAAATGATTAATAGATGTAGGTTCAAATTATTATGTTCCATTAAAAATGATTTAGTCTTTGATGAACATCTGTTTGGTAATATGTTGTATCCAGATATAGTAAATTAATGACATATATAAAATTATAGGGAAATGACACCTTCCGTTCCATTATGAGTAGAGCTTTTAAAATGCTATTTGTCACAACCTGTCATCTTGCCATTATGTAGCATTATGTAGCATTTAAAAAATGTATACTCTTCACTTTGAAGTCTTTTAGAAATCTAAAATATGACTTTCTATGGTTTGTGTTTCCATATTCCTTTATTGCCAGTTTGAACAAATCCACATGCTTTGATTCAAAGGTAATAAATTCCTCTTATTTGGAAAAATGATGTTTATTTTTGTTCTCTCACCCTTAGCAGGTGGTTTCATTTTAGCACACTTCAGAGTTATAATTTCATGCTTACTAAAAACATTTATTATGATCTACGTAGATGAATGAAACTTTTATTTATTAAATTATTTGCCAAAAAAAATCTGTTATTTTTAAAAATGTATTTCCTTTGAAGGGTTATTTTAGAGCATTCAGAGAGGATCTAGGAGTGTGGTATTATGCAATTTTTAAGTAGGTATGAAATGGTTATTTATATGATTGTTTCTTTAAGGCTTATGTATATTGTCCATTATATGCTATAAAATATTTTGAAAGTAAATTTAAGGCATGTTTTACATAGTTTCTTTTTTGGAAAAAAATATTGAAATGACTTATGAAATCAGTATACTCTAAACATTATTTTTTTCTGAAATTTACAAATTGTCTACTGAACCTATTATATGGCAGATATTTTCCAAAATGGTGGTATCATGATATATGCCAACAACAGTTTAGATTTTTTGTTGCTTCTCAATCTAGCTCAGACGAAGTATAATTAGCCTTTATAATTTTAGCCATTCTAATAGATATGTAAGCATGTCTCATTATGATTTTAATTTGTATTTCTTTAATGTCTAAATGTTGAGAAATTTGTCATGTGCTTATAAGCCATCCATATCCTTTTGGTGACATGTCTCTGCAATAATTTTCTTCACATGTAAAACTGGATACTCTGTTTGGTTATTAGTAAGGTTTTTTATTTTTATTCATTTTTTTAATAATCAGAGTAGATGTCCATTATCAGATATATAATTTGCAAATCCCTTCTCCATCTTTACAGTTTCTCAATGGAGCTTTGATAGCTGTGTCTTTCAAGAAAGTGCTACTTCTTTCCTGGTACACGGAGGAATGACTAGAACATTATCAATGTTGACCTTTGCAAAGAAAATCATGGCTTAAGATATATGTAGTCTGCGGTTGTTGGGAGTGTTCTGTAATATCAAGCATATCTAGTTAGTTGATAATTTTGTTCAAGTCTTACATATCTTACCAATTTGATGACCATTTGTCTATATAATCTTAAAATAAAGGTGTTGAAATTTTTTTCCATTTCTCTTCTAAGGTAGAAGTTATGATTTTTGTTCTTAGTTTTTCCCTATATATCCCCAAATCTGTTATTAAGTATTAAAAGTCAAGAATTATTATACTCCCTGAGGAATTCATCCTTTTACTATTCTGTAATCTTGACTTGATCTTTATGTCTGATAATGAAATTTGCTTTAAAATCACTTTTCATTATCTTGATATAACCACCAAAGTTATAGTGTGATTAGTGTTAATATAGCATATTTTTTCTTTTACTTTTTAAAGCACTTCTATATGTAATCCTGACAAAAAAACCAAAACAGCTTTTTAGCTCTGGAAGCACATTTCTAAATTATCTTTTATTTTACATGAAGCAGTAGCAATTTTTGTTAAGGGACCTAAACTGAAAGTAGGTTTAGAAATTTATTTATTTATTTATTTATTTATTTATTTATTTATTTAAGAAAAGCTTTTATTTTGTTTATTGACAGCAAGAGAGAGAAAGAGAGAGAGAGAGAGTGGAAGCGCACAAGCGGGGGGAATCACGTGCAAAGGGAGAGGAAGAAGCAAGCTCCTTGGGGTGCAAGTAGTCCCATGCAGGGCTGGAGCCCTGTACACTGGAATCATGACCTCAGCCAAAGGCAAACATCTGCTTAAACAACTGAGTCATCCAGGCACCCCTAGAAAATTTTTTTAAAAAAAGACCTTTTAAAAACATTTTGTTTCTTTCTTTTTTTTAAATATTTTATTTATTTGAGAGACAGAGAGATAGGAAGAGGAACTATAAGCAGGGCAGAGGGAAAAGGAGAAGCAGGTTTCCCACTGAGCAGAGAGCCTGATGTGGGGCTCCATCCCAGGACCCTGGGATCATGACCTGAAAAGAAGGGACACTTATGGAGGAAGCCACCCAGACACCTCTTTTCTTTGTTTTTAATATATGGCAACTGATGCTTCCCAGCCAGGAGGAGCATATTACCCATTGATTAAGTCTTTGATAACAACCTATTTAAAAAGGTGTGAAAATATATACTTACTCAGATTTATACACTTTGTGTTTTCTTCATAGTTTGGGGCTGGACCCCATGGTCACAACACTGCTTTCAGCCTTTGCCTTCCCATCTTTTGATACCAGATATTTGGTCAGCAAAGCAAATTAGTATCAAAATTCATAAGCCCTTGGCACCATATCTCTGGAGCAGGGGTTGCTCTTAGCCAAGGCCCACAGCAGTTGACCTCCCCTCGCTAGTGCTATAGCACCAAGGACTAGGTCCCTGCCACCAGAACTCAGTCTTACATGTTATGCTAAGCAGACAAAACCAAAACAGGAAAGCTCCAACAGCTTTCACTGGCATGCCTCATCTCCCACTCCCTCAAAGTCCAGGCAGTACCAGATTCCAGGGAGGGGTCTTGGTCCAACATATGGGCGGGAAGGAAGTAGCCACAAGCAAGTACCTGCCTCTCTGTGCCTTTCTTTTATGAGCAGGTTGTAAGGAGGAGGAAGAGGAAGGGGAAGAGAGGTGAACTTCAAGGGGTGAAGGCCTCAGGTAGGCTTCTGGCTCCTGCCAGTAGGAAAGGGACAAAGGAGAAGGCAGTGAGTCTTGCAGGGAGGGTGGGGGGTAAGGGTTACAGCTTATGACGTGATCTGGACAGGAGTAATAGGGATACTAGTCATTTGAGTCCACCATTGGCAAGCTGGGCTGGGTGTCAGGGCAGATAGGCCTCCCTGGGCAACGGCACATGAGAGAAGGTGGAATTCTTCTCTGAGGAGCAGGTGGAGCTTCAGGTGTTGGGAAAGCATAGACAGTATTGTTCCAGGGCCAAGGACAGGTCCAGGTACTCCTGGTTGGAGGTCAAGGCCACAGTATGATCCAGGTCTTCTACCAGCAGCTTGAAGGAACCACATGCCAGCCACCCCTCATTATTGTGTATAACTGGTGCACTTATTGGCTTATCCATCAAATGACTCCTTCAGCAGCTTGAAAGCCACCTCCACAGGCACTCCAGGATATGGGAGGCTTCCAGATTGAAGATTTTGCACAGGATCACCCCAAAAGACCAGAAGTCACTCTGGTGGATGTAGCTCTGGTCAAACATGGCCTTAGGGACCATCCACTTCACAGGCAGTCCACTGTTGGTTGTCTTTTTATAGTAACTGATGTGGTGATATCTCTGGCAAGGCTGAAGTCAGAGATCTTCATCATGTTGTCCTTTGTCACCAGCACTTCCCTGGTGGCCAGGTCTTGGTGTATGCACTTCTTGGAGGCAAGGTACTCCATGCCTCAGGCTACCTGATAGGCACAGGATACCAGGTCCTTGGAGGAGAGTTGCTCTGCTGCATTGCGGCTGATATTGTAACAGTACTCCAGGTCAGGAGGCCTCTGGGCCTGCAGGTACTCCTGTATGTTGTCTTTGGAGGCATATTCCATGAGAGTGTACGAAGGACCATCCTGTGTGCAGAACCCAGCAGGTTGATGGTGTCCTTGTGCTGTCCAATCATCTTCATCATCTCCATTTCTGAGATTAGATTTAACAGGTCTTTCTCTGTTGCATCTGACTTCAACATCTTCACAGACACTTTAGTCAAATGGTTGGATTTGTCTTTGTCCAGCCCAATGGCCTCCTCCAACACCACCTGCCCAAAGTAGGCCTGTCTTAGGGGTCTGCCTAAACTGCCTACAACCAGCCTGTCTCAAGGCAGTTATGAACTCTAGATTATCCTCAAAAACATTAAACCACAAGCTAAAAATTCTATTCACTAGGTCTCTCTCGCAGTTCTAATTTTCTTATCTTTCATCATTTATCTTTTTCCTAATTCTTATTTTCAGTATAGTTTATTTTGCTTCCAGGTGTTTCCCCTGGTTTCTGTATGCTGTTTCATAGGGAAGAATTATCCTGTCATAAAATTATTTCTTGAGCATTCATTACATCTCTCAGTTAAAATGGGTTCTTTTATGGTATTGATTCATTTGAGTTTTCTCAAAATGGGAAGAATTTTCAAAATGGTGTTTTCCTCAAGGTTCAGAGTATGTCTTAGCCTCATCTTTAAGCTTTTTGAAATTCACTTTACAAATTCTTGTCCCTCTTTTTATCTTTTTAAAATAAAATGTTTTATTTTTACTATTTTTTTATTTGAGTATAGTGATATTCAGTGTTACATTGGTTTCAGGTTTTCAATATCTCCATACATTATTCTATGATTACTATAAATATAGCCACCATCTGTCACCATATAACACTATTATAATATCATTGATTATATTCTCTACACTGTCCCAGATCTCTTTTTAAAATCTCTAATTTTTATGTTTTCTGTTATTCCAATTTTCAACCATCATTTTACATGGTTACTTTAATAAAATATGCCTGATTACACACTCTTTGCTGAAAACCATAGCATTTGATTTATAGTAGTCTTCTTCTTCCTCTTTTTTTTTTTAAATTAACATATAATGTATTATTAGCCCCAGGGGTACAGGTCTGTGAATCGCCAGGTTTACACACTTCACAGCACTCACCACAGCACATACCCTCCCCAATGTTCATAACCCCACCACCCTCTCCCTACCCTCCCCTCCCCCTGGCAACTCTCAGTTTGTTTTGTGAGATTAAGGGTCTCCTATGGTTTGTCTCCCTCCTGATCCCATCTCGTTTCATTTACTCTTTTCCTGTCCCCCAAGCACCCACATTGCACCTCCAGTTCCTCATATCAGAGAGATCATAAGATAGTGTCTTTCTCTTGTTGACTTATTTTGATAAGCATAATACCCTCTAGTTCCATCCATGTCATCACAAATGGCAAGATTTCATTTCTTTTGATGGCTGCATAGTATTCCATCATATATATATACCATTCATTTGTTGATGGACATCTAGGTTCTTTCCATAGTTTGGCTATTGTGGATATTGCTGCTATAAACATTTGGTGCACGTGCCCCTTTGGATCATATACTAGTCTTCTTTACCTCTATCAGAAGCCCAGGAAGCTTTATTTATTTATTTACTCACACAAACACATGATCCAACACAACGTTTTTTGTTGTTCAAATGTATTATAATGTCTTACCGCTTAACACTATGCTTACTGTTCTCTTTCACTGTCTGACTAAATCCTCATCATCACTATGCCATTTAATGACAAAGAACAATTGAACTCAGAGTTCTCTCCATATCAGGGAATGAAGACTCCACCCTTCTGTTTGTGCAGGTAAAATAAATGTTGATATTGTCTGTCCTGCACATACCCCATCCTGTTCACCGGAATATTCACCATCAAAATATATACAAAATAAAAACCATACCTCACCACTTCTATTATCACCCAGCATGCTAAAAACACCATCATATGTTCCTGAATTATTGACTTGATTGATAGCCCCACTTCCACACATACTGCACTCCTTTCTCCCTGCAAATTTATTTTGGTACAGCAACTTAACCTAAAAATCAAGTCAGATGATTTTATTCTGCTGTTGAAAGTCTTTTGGTATCTTCCCCTTTCATATTAAATAAAAACTGAAGGCGTTTCAATGTACTAGAAGGTACAATACGTTCTTCCTCTCTCCACCACTATGAACTCCTCATTGGCCTCCTTGCTTTTCCTCAAAAGTAACAGACAAGCTTTTCACACAAAGTCTATATACTTACTTGCTCTGCCTAGAGCAATCTTTTTCTTTCATATTTGTATAACACCCTCCTTCACTTCCTGGGTCTTTGTGCAAATAACATCTCCTAAATGAGATATAACCACCCGACACAAAATAAAATTAACTTTCATCCCAGCATTCTCCAATGGCTTTTACCTTTCTTGTATTTCTTTGTAACACTTATCGCCATCAACCATCAATCATTATTCTATTACTGGTTTATTTCCTTATTTGAGACAGAGAGAGAGAGAATTGGGAGGGTGCGCAGAGGAAGAAGAAAACACCCCACTGCCTAGAAAGCCTGCTGGGGAGTTACATCCCAGGACCCTGAGATCATGACCCAAGCCAGAGGCAGTCACTCAATGGACTGAGCCACCGAAGCGCCCCTCTATTATTGGTTTATTTCACTATTATATTTCAAAAGAATGTAAGCTCTTTGTGGTCAGCTATTTTATATGTTTTATTAATTGAAGTATTCTCAGAAAGGTAGCTGGCAGATTGTAAGGGATCACTAAACTGTATTTTGTTGTTATTATTGGGCTCCTTTATGGGCTTTACCTCTTACGCTAGAAGTCTATCCTTCAGATGTAAGCAATAAGAATAGAACCCTGCTGCCGGGTTCAAATGAGTAAAAAGCCTGTATTAAGTGGACATTTTAAAAGCTAAATGAATGGCTTAATAGTTGTATATAGGGAGAAAGGGAACATATTTTCCACAGTTTAGAAGTGGAGTTCTTTTATAGAGTTCTTGTACAAGCCTACACTATTGAACGCTAATGGGCAGTTGTACATTACAATTATACAAACACTTTGGTATTTATATCATTTTTTTGTAATTCATGACTGGATCATTTGATTCCTTAGGAGCATTACAGCATTTCAACTTTTCACGTTCAATAAACTTATTGGAGTTGCAACCTTTTTTATTCAAATGGAGAAATAGTCATGATTTAATCTAAATAAAGTGTTATTGATTGTGTTGTTTTCTAGGAATGAGTCGCACATGCTAGTTTAAAAGTTTTGTTAAATTCCCAAGTCGGTCACCGATAAAAGCCTTTTGTAGATTAGTAACTTGATCAAAACAGAAAAGTTATGTAACACTCAATTGTTATACTATCTTTGTTTCCATCTTGCATTGTAATAACGCCCATCTTAACTCTATTTAAGACAAGTCATCGACAGATGGCTTTCTGGCATTGATGGCATGATATGAAATCTAGTATAACTAAAAGTTTTTGGTTTTAGTAGCATATAAATCAATTTAGAAAAATATATGTATTTGAATATAAGGTAAAGTTTTAAATTATTTGGCAATAGTAAACTAAACTTTTTTTTGTAAATTTTTATTTTCTAAAAGTTTATTGAGCTCTTTTGCATATTGAAACAAGTTACAAAAAGTTAAGGTTTATTTACCCCAATTCAAAATTATTAGGAATATAATCATAGAGGTTGAAGTATTTAAAATATTGAACCCAAAATATTTTATTAGGTAAATTCATGAATGCTGAGCATTCACTGTTAAAATATACTAATACTATTGATAGACTGGTAGAAGCCTAAAATCAAATATTTATTAAATATTTATATCCATATCTTTTCATGGCTTGGTAATTCATTTCTCTAGCATTAAATAATATTCCATTGTTTGCATGTACTACACTTTATTTGACCTTTCACCTGTGGAATGATATCCTGGTTGCTTCCAAGCTTTTGTCAGTTATGAATAAAACTACTATAGACCTCTTTGTGGGTATAGATTTCATCTTCTTTGGATAAATACCAAGAAC